>NC_051229.1:9132488-9432488 GCF_015220715.1 Pygocentrus nattereri | reverse complement strand
AGTTAAACAGCTACAAGACAGTTAAACAGTCACAAACACACGTACAAACATGATCAAAGAGTCAAAGAGAAAGCAGAGTCTGCAGAGGCTGCATTCTGTAATGAACTGACAAAACAGAAAGTTTGATGTTTAATTTTTCAGCCTTAACTTGCTCCCACCATACCACCCACCATCTGAACATTGTTCAGGCTATTCATTCTTAATGAATAAATAAATAAATGAAGAGAATGTGAATAAATCAGACAGCCACAGAATTATTGGGTGAAGTTTTTGGGAAACTGTAATTGACTAAATTTCCTGTATCCCAGATTTATACTTCCAAAACTGTGACAATACAACATTTTCAACGGGTAAATCACATGACGTCTACGGCAATGTCGTTTTTTTCTTGCATTTTTGAGCACTTGCATTTTGTATAGTCCTTGAAACTATACAAAAAAGTACTCATGTAGTGAAGTATGTAGTATACAGTGTACAAATAGGGTGAATATTGTCTGGATTGAGCCATGAAACATTTTTCACCTGGATGGAAATAACTGGTAGTTGTGATTTGATGAGGACCAAGCAAAATCTCTCTCTTTCTTTCTTTCCTTCTTTCTCTTTTTTCTTTCTCCCTCTTTCATTCTCACCCTCTCTCCCGCTCTCTCCCTCTCTCTCTCTCTCTCTCTCTCTCTCTCTCTCTCTCTTTCTTTCCTTCTTTCTCTCTTTTTTCTTTCTCTCTTTCTCTTTCATTCTCACCCTCTCTCCTGCTCTCTCCCTCTCACTCTCTCTTTCTCTCTTTCTTTCTCTCTCTCTTTCTCTCTCTTTCTTTCCTTCTCTCTCTCTCTCTCTCTCTCTGCCCCCAGCACCCAGCAGTCAGTGCTGGTACTCGTTCGTCAAGGAGACAGTGTTTGCCACAGCACACACACATGTACACACTCTCACATGGCTTGGTGTCATGCCAAATCCTGTCCTCATCCCCAGCCGCAGTCCCCAAGTGTGAAAGTCTGTCAGACAGTGTAGGTCCCCGCTGTTGACAAAAAGCAATGTGCTCAGTCAAAACACGCACTGACACAGAAACACTCGCGCCGTCATCAGCCTGTTTTCTGCGCCACTGCGGCTGTGATGAATGTTCAAACAAGGCAGAGCATCTGGATTAGCAAAACTGCGGGTCAAGTCAAGGACCAAACCACTTTCTCGGGAGTACTGCTATGGTCGGGCCTTCAGGGTTGTGGGAAACCATAAATTAAAGGAATAGTTTTGCAAAAAAATCTAGTTCATACAGTATTCCCCTTATCCTAAATATGGTACATTTTCAGTTTTGCACTGGAGCTGTGTGGATAATAATAATAATAATAATAATAATAATAATAATAATAATCTAACAAGTATGGAAGTTTAGGTACGCTAGTTAGCACTGTGTAAACTACATGTCTAAGTAATCATACACATAATCTAGCTTTTATGTGGATTTTTTTATGGTAAAAATGGACAAAAAGATGTCATAGAGCTAAAATGAATAGTAGCAGCCATCTTGAAGCCTGACTTTTGTCTAGCTTTGTTTTCCATTTATAACAATATGTCATTTAGTGTAGCTCCATTGGGTACCTAAAGACTAACACATGCTTGGCTTGGCCGATTGACTACTTACAGAGTAGATTTGGTTGCCAAATAATTCATGTTAGATTGTTGTTGATTCTCAAACATAGCATTTCTTCAGAGAAATCGCATTTAACAGATCCAGATACTTCTTCTGATCAGTGTATTAGAACAAGACGGTCTGGAGCAGCCACAAAGTCACCTACCCCGTTTGCCAAGCCTCGGGTATAAAGCTCCCCAACATTGGGCAGTAGAATGAGGGAACTCCAGCCAATAATTTCTGGCATAAGTTGGGCTGATCATCCAACTTCAGTACCTGACCTCACCAATGCTCTCATGGCTGAATGCAATCAAGTCCTCACTTCAATGTTCCAACATCTAGTGTAAAGCCTTCCCAGAAGAGTAGAGTTACTGCAGCAAAGGGGGGACAAAATCCCTATTAATACCCTTCATTTCAGAAGAAACATTAGATGAGTAGATGTCTACATATAATGAATGTGTGGGTTTAGGTTGTGTTGGTTACAGTGAAAAGAAAATATGCTGTCATGCTTTATGTTCCCCACCTAGTCAAGGTGTGTTCCGCAGTGAAGCATAGGGCGTTCTTTCTTCTGCATAAAATACTGAGACATTTGGCACCAGTTCTTTTTCCACTGGCCAGAAAGTTTCAGCTTTATGGATTTTGCTACCTTCTTTGGATGGGGATGTAATTATACCCGAGGAGGCTCTGCTGTCTTTGGTAACTCTTGCTGCTGAAGCCTAGAAAAAGCTAGAATGAAATGTTCGTTTTGCCATTGCTGTTTTAGAAAGGTCCATTTCTGAAGAGTTCACTAAGGTAACATAAGCTGGTTGGGAGGCTAAAGTTAACATTATTAGCATTTCTTTTAGCCTCCACAGTGTTTTTGCTCATATTTTCACACTCAACAGAGAGAAATGAGCTTTGCTTTCCTAATGCAGGATAATTATAGACATTTTTGTGAGTTTTTACATATAAAACGTCAACAAATCCGTGGGCCAGAGGTCGCCTGTGTTTTTATTTCATTTTTAATTAATGTGCTGTAACCTGCACTGGCAATTGTTTATTCAAAATATGCAAAAGCTACAGCAGTAAAATACAGACATTTGTAGTAGACCTGGAAATATCACACGGACACTTGAAATATAAAAAAATAAGGTGTACCCAGGAGCTCAATCTTTTAAACCTACCTAGTGTGTTTAGTGGTATAACTGGTGTGGAACTGTGTAGAATTGTGCAGAACTGACATGTAACCACTGTCCCATCGTTTGTTGTTGGGGTGAGTAAGTAACAGCACATTACAGTGCAGTGTATGGTGGGGACTGTAGTACAGCGCATTGTGAAATAGGCTAAAAGAAAAAAGAAATTCAGTCATTAATCATGGTTACTATGACTGTTCCCGTTTGGACTAGAACTACAATTGAACAAGTTCAGTTCTTATTTTTGAATGTGCAGCAGAAAAACACCCACAGTGTGAAGGTGAGTTGGCTGTGTGTTGCACAAACAGAGAGAAAGCAGTAAATCCTTGCATGTTACATCTTTGCTATTATTGTAAGAAAAAAAAGGCCCTTCTTCCTAGACATTATAGTCACCTGGACAGTGATCCAGTTGTATGTGTGTGTGTGTGTGTGTGTGTGTGTGTGCTGCTTTGGTGCTCTGATTACAGGTGGCGGTGTGGTGGATTCTCTGTTTTCTGCAAACGTTTTGTGTTTGGGTGCTATTTCAGAAATGGGGCCAACAGGTGTACAAGTAGAGAAAACGCACACACATGCACAAGTGCTGAAAACCAGCTCGCAGATGTAGGCCAGCGGTGCCCTTCTGCGTCACAGGCGCTTTGATTGACAGGCTTGTGGGAGGAGATTTAGGCCGGATTGAGCTCAGTTCTGTCATTCATTCAGAGATTACCAGAACATTGCTTGTGTGTGTACGCATGTGTGAGTATGTTTGTTTGTGTGTGTTCACAGCATTAAGCCTCTGTCTTGAGTCAATCTTTGTGAGATTACTGGAGCCTTTTTTATTTTCTGAATAGTTTGAGGCTGGACAAGAACTAAAATCAGGACTTTCTAAGAGGTTCTAGGAACAAACCTCTTGAATTAAATATTTCTTGTATATATGTATGATAACCTAATGTAAAGTTACTTATCATTTGTTGTCATCTATTTTGATCTGCCCTGTTCGTATAAAGACAAGCAAGTTGTCAAACAGTATATTTTCCAAATGCACTGTGTCCCCCTAAACTCTCAGAATAAAAGGTATTGGAGTGTCACTGGGGCAATACCTGTTAGGAAGGGTCTCCTAGAACACTCAGTGCTCTCCCTCAGAAACCAGAGAATGAAGCGATAAACCTGCTCGGCAATCCTACTAAGTCCCAAGACAGAGAGAGCTCTCGATGCAATAATGAACAACACTCTCGTAGAGAGATGAGAGTTTTATTCATAAAGCACACAGAAGAAGGGGCAGTCCCCTCTATATAAACACAGAGAGCCCGTCCCACGTGCACGCAGGCAGCCAGGAAGGGCCCGACCACATTCTAACATATGTCGTAACCTGCTGGTCCATACATGGAGTTGTTTTTCTCCATCTCTGGATGTGCTCAGTTCAACATCAAAATCCAGTAAGTCAAAAGTGCAAGTGGTTTGCAGAATAAAAGAGGAACAATAGTTATTAACAGCCTGTAAGTATGCACAAAGGGCAGACACCCTTGGACCCTCAGCAGTGTCTGATTTTATTAATACATGTTAGTCACCGGGGAAGAGACAGGCCAAAGGAAAGTTAACCCTTTCATTCCCCTCTTTTATAACTCGTTGAAGACGGGTTATAAGCAATACGCACATCAGAGAGAACAGAGAAAAAGGCTCCTACACAGAAACAGCATCATCATAAGATGGTTCCAATGACGCGTAGACGGGCTGTCGCACGGTCTGTGCCATAAAGACGTAGTCGGACCGGTGGGGGATGAGTGAGGAGGCCAGAGCGTACACTCGATCCATGAGGCACCTGAAAAGACACGGTCCCATACACAACAGTAGCAACAGCACACATACACATACAATAGGAGCTTTCATGGCGAGATACCTTCCGAGCAGAGAAAGAGCACTATCAGCAGCATCATGCTTCTGCAAAACAAAAGAGAGATTAATAATAGGCAGAGTGGGTTATAATTCAGGAGCTTTAACACAACGGGAGGCGTGGATCCACTGTGGGAAAAGGTCAGTTAAGACACCAGTACGCGTAACAGCGAGTACAGTTGTGGGCTCTGAAAAAGGAGGGTCAGAAAAACCCTTTCGTTCGAACTTTTTAACCATGATTTGGTCCCCGGGCTTATACGGATGCGTGGGGGTCTTGGGAGGGTCAGTGATGTTTTGATTGACCCTCTCCCAGTACTCATTCAAGACTGACAACAGGCCCGCTGTGTACTCACTGCGACGTACCTCAAGGTCCGCCAGTCCCCCCAGAGCCGTTACTTGTCGCCATGGAACAGGAAATGGTCGTCCCATGACAATCTCGTATGGCGATAAGCCACCTAAGGTGTCTGTTCGCGTCATGCGCAGTTCACCTAAGACCACAGGTAGGACTTTTACCCAGTTGGTTGTGTTTTGAGTCTGCATGGCTTTTCTCAGCCGCCCCTTTATAGTGCGGTTCACCCTTTCTACCATTCCGGAGGATTGGGGGTGATAGGGAATGTGAAAAGCCCAGTCTATGCTTAGCTGTTTAGCAAGCGCTTGTGTGACCTTTGAAGTGAAAGATGTACCTTTGTCGGAGTCAATACCTAGAGGGACGCCATATCGTGGTATGATTTCCTGACATAGTTTTGTCACTACCGTGTTCGCGTTCTCCTTATTACACGGGAAGGCCTCAGTCCATCTGGAGAATTTATCAATCATTACCAGTAGATACTTGTGGGGCCCTACAGTTGTCATGTGTGTGAAATCTATTTGCCATTCCTGGAACGGCGTCTCAGGTTTGGGAAGAACCTGGTGAGGGCCTTTAGGCTTTGGATTGTTCTGTGCACAAACTAGGCATCGGTCTAGAATGCGGTCTATAGCCGAATTCAAATTATGAATGCAAAACAAATCTGACATGTCATGCTTCACCCCTCTTCGCTCCCGATGAGAAATACCATGAAAATCGGGAACGAGAAAAGGAACACAATGGGAGGGGAGACACAAACGGCCCTTACCGTCACGGAACGGCACAACAGCAGAGTCATAACCACACGAGAGCCAATGCTGCACATCCGAAGGCGAGGCAGAAGACTGGATATCAACCAGATCCAGGCCAGGGAGGCAATCAACAGTAAGAGCAGCACATTTCTGCGTTCACGCACCGTCAGCGCCAATATACGTGGACTCGTTTGCCGCTGTTTCATTTCATACCACGACGTATAACCCTCTTTCATGTAGGGGAGGTCCCATTGCGGATCCCCAATACCTTCATAAATCATTCTATGAGCAGAACTCAAATACCCTGCATCAAAAGTCCCATTCCTAGGGTATGGCGGAATCTGAGGATTACTCTCAGTCCATCCCGCTAGGTTAGAGAGAAACGGGTCAACATAGTAGGCCAGAGTACATCGCCTCATCCAATCAGCAGGTTTCCCATCCGGCTCTGGTTTGGGAAACGAGGTACCCATATCAACAAACACAATACAAATACAAACAACACAAATCTTGGGAGTCAGAGGGATTGTGAGCATAAAACCACTAGGCGCCTAGGTTTGTACCCTCGTTACAGGGGCAAAAATCCTGCTTCATCTCATACTCCCGCCCACCAGACAGGGCTGGGTAGGTTAGCTGAGCCAAAAAGGAGCGCGATATCGTCAACCAGGCAGAGGTCCAAAGGAAGGAAACGGACTTACCAGGTGAGGATATCACGTCGGGGTCACCAAGACTGTTAGGAAGGGTCTCCTAGAACACTCAGTGCTCTCCCTCAGAAACAGAGAATGAAGCGATAAACCTGCTCGGCAATCCTACTAAGTCCCAAGACAGAGAGAGCTCTCGATGCAATAATGAACAACACTCTCGTAGAGAGATGAGAGTTTTATTCATAAAGCACACAGAAGAAGGGGCAGTCCCCTCTATATAAACACAGAGAGCCCGTCCCACGTGCACGCAGGCAGCCAGGAAGGGCCCGACCACATTCTAACATATGTCGTAACCTGCTGGTCCATACATGGAGTTGTTTTTCTCCATCTCTGGATGTGCTCAGTTCAACATCAAAATCCAGTAAGTCAAAAGTGCAAGTGGTTTGCAGAATAAAAGAGGAACAATAGTTATTAACAGCCTGTAAGTATGCACAAAGGGCAGACACCCTTGCACCCTCAGCAGTGTCTGATTTTATTAATACATGTTAGTCACCGGGGAAGAGACAGGCCAAAGGAAAGTTAACCCTTTCAATACCCCTCTTACACTGCGGTGGTATTCTCAAGGGTATGTCTCAGTACCTTTAGTCAGTGAATATAACTATACCATAATCCATTGCAATTATATGGATAATATAATTGCATATTAAGTTGTATTAACTTATACACAGTTGTATCTCCAGCCTTTTTTTCTTGTTCTGTTTTAAAGCATTCGATAATGAAAAAGCACAAATATGTACGTTTCCCCTGGGGGGGAAAAAAAAAACTTTTTAAGGTACACAGATGGACCTTAAATCTATTTTCATACCTTTTGAGGGAACATTTACATTGTTGGTACTTTGATGAAAGAAAAATGTACCTGCACAGAACCTTTCTATCTGACAGTGGTATGATACCATAGCCTATTGCTGACAACAGTGCAGTGACCATCCTACACATTACAGCATCCTATAGTGGAAAAAAACAAACCAATAGCAAGATTAAGCACACATTAATAAGAACACAAGTTAGCAAAAACCCAACAAAATTTACCCCAATGAAAATGTCAGTTAAGATCAGACAGTAGTGTCATGGCATGGCAGGCATAGTAAATGTTTTTGGGCCATTTATATATAACCTTTAATGACTTTATGTACTGATGTTGAAAGTTTACAGATCAATGTAAACTATGCAACAGATGTTTACTTTAATGTGGGCTGACATTGTTTTGTTTGTGTTGAGCCTTTGAAAATAGATATCCTCTACTCTGTCGAGGTATTAGGTCTGACTTTTATAGATATCCCTTGCAGATTTGGACTGGGTTGCACCAGGTGTGCTTTGGTTTATACTTAAGTTTGGACATAAAGACTTTACTACATCCTTAGTTATGCTAGTTAGTTTCTAGTCAGCTATCCTTTTATTAGATGTGGTTACACCGCAAATCCATAAGTCATGTCTATCTAATTTGTACGCATAAAGATGTGAAAACGATAAATATGTTCAGAGCCAATCAGTAAACCTGCTGCCATGGAAACGGAGCAGCAGTTGACTCTGACTTTTACAATGGAAATATCCAGCATGGAAAAGAGTTATATGACCAAGTTAAACTGAGCAAAGCTAATTCTCTTCAGCCACTGTCTGTTTATTCTTTAATATTTTCCTGAGAAAACCAATTATTCAGCTTTTTAAACGACGGTTTCTGGATAACCGTCACAGCAGCAAATCAGTTTAATTGTTTGGCTTGACTGAATAGTGGTGGATAGTGAAATGGTTGCTAAGCAACGACAGGAGGAGAAATGATGCAGACGTTCTGGAATGACATGGAGAACGAAAGGATGATTAGTTCTTTTTTTCCACTCTACCACTGTTCAAGTTCCTACTGCAAGACAAGACAGCTATGTGGCTCTTATCATAACTGCTCACAGGGGCCCTCAGTGGCTTGGGCCCTTGGGCACATGCCCAAAATACCCACAGGACGATCTGGGCCTGATTAGCGGGATGTCATCCTGCATTGTCAGAAAAAAGGTATCACTAATTCTAAATAGCTAGTTGTCCTAGCTATTTAGAAGCGTTATCTCTGAAGATTTGCTAATGTTGCTGCATCCAGGCATCACGTAATGCAGCTCTCAGCACCAATCATTTCCTGCCTTTTTCTGTTCACTTATTAGCATAAACCTCTGAATATGACACCATGCCTATTTCAGCAAGAGCATGATACTTGATAGTTTAATTGCTGGTAATGTCTTGAGGGTTTTACTGTTATTCAAAAGAGGAAAATTCAAGACTGGAGCACGTCATACCTGACAAAAAGACAGCCAGACAGAGAAAGTGTGACAAACATAGAGGAGAGAGACAGTTTAGACCAGGCAGGCTCATAACCTTCAGAACACAGCAATATAGGCTAGATGCTCTATCTCTCTTTCTGTCTGTCTCTGTCTGTCTCTCTCTCTCTCTCTCTGTTTCTCGGTAGCAGTATAGGCTAGACAGTGTTTTGGAGGCCATAGGAAGGAGACAGTGCAGACAACTCAGTGTAATATACTTGACAGAAACTCTCTCTCTCTCTCTCTCTCTCTCTCTCTCTCTCTCTCTCTCTCTCTCTCTGTCTCTCTCTCTCTAAACAGTGTTATAGATGGAATGCTATTGTAGAAGGGTCAGACATCACCTAAGATGGACCGGGGATTTGTGGTGGGTCTCGTTTTCAGGCTGGTAGTTCTATTGCCACCTTAAAAATACAAAACAAACAAGTTCAGTTGCTTATTTTATTATTTAAAAAAACTGAATTTAAGACCAAATTAGCGACTAGCTAGTAATAAGTTCTTATAGTTCTTATAATTGCTAATTTAGTCTTAAAAATACTTCAGTACATAAAGTAATTTATGGTTATATATAAATGGTCCAAAAACATTTAATATAGTGAAATTGTCTTATTCTGTTGCCCAATAATTTTGTTTGTTTCAAGGTATAAAACATATCACTGCTGTTGGAAAAAAACCTTGTATCTCCAAAATGATAACTTTAAAATAGAAGGGAAAAACTACATTTTTTTTCATTATGGACTGTTTATTTTGCTCCATTCATCGTGAAATTGTATGCACAATGTAAAAGACAACAGGCATTTTTAAATTATGTCAAAAAATGAAAAAAAAAATGAGGATATAAGGTTTTGTTACCGACAACAGCGATATAATTTTGCTTATTTTAAGAAATGATTCTCAAAGGAAAATGATTTGAAGTTTAAATGACTGAACAAATAAAAATATCTAGAAATAAATTAAAAGATAGAAACACTGACTAGATTTCAGGTGTTAAAGTTTTTGCTGTTGCAGTGCATATTCTTACAATACTCTCAAAAAGGAGAGAGATCAGATATATCAGCAAGATTTAAGATGATTCCACACATCAAGATGTCATTTCTTGCCATATATCTTCTTCATTGCCATTCATGTATGAGTTTGCTCACATTTCACATTGATAGTAATTTCTTTACACAGCCTGATGTGTTAAACATCCCCACATTAATAGCACCATGATTTGGAACATACTAGTAACTAATCGTTTATCTATCTAAATAGATAAGATCTAGCATTATCTAATTTATCTATCTTACTAACAGTTACGGTTAGCAAATCAAGGTTGTAGCATTTGGGCCAGCAATTTACTTGCTTAAATCATGAAGACACTTTGTTGTGATGTATGACTTTCGTGCACAGTCCCAGATAGCATGTGGACGTTGGCGATTTCTGGCAAGCATATGGCTCGCCTGGCTCCCTGACAGCACTGGCAAACTGCATGTGAGCCAGAAGCGGTCCACTTTAAACCTTTTAATTAACCCACATGTCTTAAAACAGATCTGGGCCACTTCTGGCAGAGATTTGGCAGTATGTTGGCCTATAAAACATTTTTTGTGACCTGGAAAAAATGAGGTAGTCCAGTATAATCTGTCTGAAAGAGTGGGAACATTCGTGATTTCCAGTTTAACTCGAATTTGGTTTAAACTGACCGAACATTGAATACTACATTAATGTCATTGCCAGAATTGTAGTCATAGCCAAAATTTGATGGCAGTATATAAAATGGAGGAAAGTACTAAGAACTGGGCTGTCGCTCATTTGCTATCTGGGTGACCAGCCCAAAGCAATTGCATCCCAGTGGGAATTGTCCAGACCCTCCCATTCACCCTCTCCGGCACCGACTGTAGACAATATGATGTTATAAAGACGGAATATGATAAACATACAGTGTAATACAGCTTTAATCATTGCCTCCACTGCAGTTTCTGATTAGTTCTCACACTCATTATGTCTCTGCCATCACCACAACACTAGTATGCATGTGTGCGTGTCTTCAGGAAAAGCTTCATTGCTAAAATGTGTTGTGATCCTTCATGTTCCTGATATCTTTCTCTCTCATAAGCACCTAATGCCTCTCTCACGCGTTCTCCCTCTCTTTCTCTCTCTCTCTCTCTCTGTCTCTGTGGAGGAGGCAGCTGCTGTCATGCTCACTGCTGGGAACAAAGAGTGGGTGGGTGCCTCGTTTCCGCCAGGACCTAATTTAACAGCGCACATGCTAGTGGTACAGAGAAATCCTACTTTTTGCTTGATCGGTTTCCTGAATTTCTCTTGCTGTGGATAAGGTTCGGGTCAGCTTATGTGTGGGATTTTAAAATTAAAAAGTTTTTACTGTCCCAAAGTTAGTCCGCCACTCTTCAAGAAGTTTGCCCTCCCTTAGCTGCTGATCCAGAAATGAGTGGGTGTTTGTAGATACTGTCCAGTGAGTAAACGCCTTGTTCTAAGCTGGAGTCTTTAACATCCACTATGTGTCCAAAAGCTCGCAGAAACCTGCTCACCCAACGTTGCTTCCGAAATCAAGGGTAAAGTCGTACCCTTAAAGTAAAGCAAATCATTTGCCCCCCTTTTCCGCAGCACAAGCCTCTTTTCTTCTGGGATAGCTTTATACTAGATATTGGAACATTGCTGTGAGGATTTGATTACTTTCATCCGCACTGCACTCCAGGTCTTCACAAAGGTAATGGATGGAGCTCTGTCACCCTAGAATAAAAAAGTTCCACTGCTCCACAGCCCAGTGCTGGAGGTCTTCGGACCCTTCTAGCTGATGCTCAGAGTTAGGCATGGAGGCCACGCCTCATGTGCGGCTGCTCCAAATCATCGCGTTCTATTGGCAGTGCTTCTCTGTGGAGATGGTACAAGCTACAGTATGTCACCTGTGTCCGCAATAGTACAAGTTAATCACTTCATTGCTGTTCAAAGAAAAACTTTTAAAAAATTTTTCTACATCATTTGACCCTGGCAGCTGCCCTTTATATTGTGAAAATTTCCTGATGATTGGACCAATCGAAATGCTTCAAAATCACTTCAAATGATTTAAATTGTACTAGATAATATTATCAATACAGACAACAAAATTGTTGCCATCTTGGACTCCCAGCTACACATGGCTGTTGCATCACCAGGGATTGAACTTGCAATCTCCTGATGATGGGGCCAACGCTTAGACAGTTGTGCCGCTTGGGAGCCCTGAATTTAATATGAATTGAAAAATGTTATATTTCTGGTTAACAAGTAATAACTAATATGTAATGAAATATGTAAATGATGTGCTACATTGCTAGTTGCCATGAAAGGTGGTTACTCAGAAGTAACAAAAGTACTCTAATGCATGACTTTGTGTGAATTTGTATGAATGAAAAATGATACCTTATGTTAATTTTAACTACAAAAAAGTACTCCTAGTACTCCAATACTGATGAAGAAGATGAGGGGATTGGGATAGATCATTTAAAGGGTTAGAATAGTTTTATAGGTCGATTTTAAGGATTTTTTTCATGTTTTTAAATGAGTCCTTTAGGAAAATGTGATTGTTTCAAATAATGATGTCCTTAGGGAGGTAGGGTGGTTTTATAGGCGGCCTTTAGGGAAGCGGGGTGGTTCTGAGGTCATCCAGTGCAGCTCCAGAGTTCAGTGAAATCTGGCAGACCTACAGGAAACTATTTATAAAGCCCATATCACATTACTGAACTACACAGCCACCACAGCTTGTGTGTGTGTGTGTGTGTGTGTGTGTGTGTGTGTGTGTGTGTGTGTGTGTGTGTGTGGGGGTTACTTGCTTCAGGGTTTAACAGGAAGTTCTCAGCCTACAGCACAGCTGCTTGATGTTGTCAGCTGTTTTTTATCTTCATACATATACACACATACTCTCTCACACCCACCAAGGCAATACATAAAGCCTGATTTCTATGAATGGTGTACATTGCAGGGACACCCCATCCATACTGTGACACATTTAGACAGAAGCACACACCCTTCTGGACGGATATTACCAGCTTTTTCTCTCTTTCTGCACTCTTCCAGTTCTTCCAGCCTCCACCCTAGCTGCTGTCCCAGCAGGCAGACAGGAGACACCTACACATGCTCAGCAGAGACCAATAAAAAAGCCTTCAGACTTGAGCACAGACGTGCAGCAGACATACTGGCATTGCTAAGGCACTGTAGGGTTGTATGCACTCTGCAGGTTGTTTCCGCTGGGCCAGAGCTGTGATTTACCCTGTGTCCTGCTGCAGTGAACCTGATTTGAGTAATCACCTCATTAGCAAATCTTTTCTGTTACTGTAATATATATCACAGCAGAGTAAACACAGCTATAACTGGGTGGGACTCTGCGACTTCAGGTTCTTCATTAGGGTGCAGGCCAAATTGTTGTTGTATGGCCTCCATAAGTTTGTGGGACATATAAGTTTATATTCTACCCCTCATTTGTTTAAAGCAGGGGTCGGCAGCATGAAGCTCTTTTACTGCCCTTTTGTGGCTTCACAGAAAAATATAATTTTTTGGTAAAAAAAAAAATCCTCCTTTCTAGTAAAATAAAGCTCTGCTGATTGTTCTAACACAGTTTTAAAAATAAGCTATCTTAAATGCTGGAGTTAACGTATAACTGCTAATCCACCTTTTACCCTGAAGCTTGGCAGACAGACTGTTGGTCACCATAGCCACGGCAATAATCTCGCCTAGCTAGTAGCTAAAGAAAAGGCAAAGAGACAGATTTAAGGTGAACATTAATTATTTAGAGACGAATGGACTTATTTACATTTATGATCACTCCAGCTGGTTTCCTGATATGTTTAATCTGGAACAAGAAACTGTCGAACACTAAAAAGTCCTGAAGCTCAAGTCAGCTTCTCGTTTGCCAGCTTCTCATTAGAATTTTCCCGTTCCAGCTTAAATGGCGCAGCAGTTACATTGTGGCACAACAGGCACCATTTAAGGTGTAACAGGAAAATTCAAAAAGAATCCGGAGAATGAGAAGCTGACTTCAGCCTCATATAAAAGTCGATAATTGAGAGATATTTTACAAGAAACTTTCTAGTTTTGAGGAAAAGTTTCCTGCTGGAGATGCGAGAAAAGTGACTATAGCTGAGCTAAACTTTAAAGCAGAGCCTGTACTAGCACAGTAGCACATACTAAGACATATGTACAGCCAAGGTGGCCACATGGACATAAAATGTCGTGGTTTGATTTTTGTTGAAAGGACAAAATTGGCTCTTCTTGACATTCTGGTTGCTGATCCCTGGTTTAAAGGGACCGTACATTTTCCTTGCTTTTTTGCATTAAAAGATTGTTGTAGTATGTAGTATACTGATGACGTTTCATAGCATTTACTATTGGTCCACTCTCTGAAACTGAGCTGCAAAAACAGCTAATGCATTTACACATCACTGCCTGATCAAACTACGGCAGTTGCAGCATTTGACAGATGCTCTTATCCAGAAACACTTAGTTTTAATCATGTTCCAGAGGTGGGCGAATTTAGTGATGAGAGTCTTGATCAAGGACTCTTATTGGTGCAGGGTGGCGAATCAAACCCCAGTTTGTTATATGGAGGGCAGCTGTGTTACCAACTGCACTATCCAGATCAATATTTTAGGATACAAGCTTCATACTGCTGAAATGCACGCTCTATTTCTTCCAAGACCAGCCCAGGTGGGATTTGAACCCAGCAACATCTGTTCAGAAGGGGTGAGCCTTAAATGCCCCAGTTTATCTCTGCCATTCACACTGCAGTTATAAAGAGTATTTCTGCGTGCATCTGTTATAAAGGCCTGGGTGTGTCTGTTTGTCAGGTTTCACTGCAGCAGATTGAATCAGTTGTATTCATTCGAAATCTTCACCTAGATGACAATCCCCTGTATTGAGGATCCGGTAATGAGGACTGTGGGAAAAATGCAGCTGAAAATCATCTTGTGATTTTCCATCTGAGTTTAAATTGTAGTAAAAAAACAAACAAACCTGTAACCTAGTCTCCCAAAAAGAGGCAAAGGGTGGACACACTAAATTTGTTGAGGCTTCTGGGTACTGATTAAATTTGAGTTCTTTTCCTGACGCTGAAAAATGAACTTGTACTTGATGGCCATTTTGATTGGAAATGAAATGGCCCATATGCTACTTGTATTCTGTTTTACCCACATATAATATTTATATAGGTTTATGTACCAAAAGTAGCCACAAATCATTTTCCATGACCATTTTCCTTCTTCTTTCTGGCTCACCTAGCTTCACCCAGTTATAAAGAGTTATAAAGAGTGTTTCAGCCTTCTTCTCCTCTTTTCTCAGTCTGTTTCTCTTTCTTGCCCTCTTTCTTTCCTTTTTACTTTATCTGTCTTACCTTCTCTCACTTCTTCATCTGTCTCTCTCCTTGTCTCTTGTTTATCCTTTCTTTATCTCTTGTCTTTTGTCTATTTTTTATTTCTTGCGCTCTCTCTCTTTCCCCCCTCCTCCCTCTCTCTCTCTCTCTCTCTCTCTCCCCGTCTCCCCTCTTCTTTTGGTCTTCTCTCATTTCTTCTTCTTCGCTTTTCTAAGTCTGTTTCTCTTTCTTGCCCTTTTTTTCCTTTTCTCTTTTTCTTTATGTCTTACCTTCTCTTACTTCTTCATGTCTCTCTTTATCTCTTGTCTATCCTTTCTTTATCTGTTGTCTTTTGTCTATTTTTTATTTCTTCTTCTTCTCTCCTTTTCCTCTCTCTATTCCTGTTTCTCACATCCTTTCTTTTTTTCACCCTTTTCTGTCTATCCCTCTTTCTCTTTCTCTGCCCACCTGGGTAAACACCCTACACTATACCAATAAGAGTCCTTGGGCAAGACTCCTAACACCACCTTCGCCTACCTGTGTAAAATGATCAAATTGTAAGTCGCTCTGGATAAGAGCGTCAGCCAAATGCCGTAAATGTAAATGTCTTTCCCTTTTCCCTCTCATCTACCCTTTCTTCATCTCTGCTCTTTCCTCTGTCTGTTCCACTTTCCTACCTTCTCACTTCCTCTTTTCTCTTCATCTCTCTCTCTCTCTCTCTCTCTCTCTCTCTCTCTTTCTAGGCTGCCAGAAGAAATCCTTGTGTCTCCATTTTTGTCATTTTTCAGTTTTTAACATAATTTGAAAACACCTGTTGCCCTTTATATTGTGTGTAAATGTTATACATCTTTCTCTCTCTCTCATGGCCAGCTGTAAAATTGGTAGGTGCTTGTGTGAATTGTGTATTGTGTCCATTTGTGTGTTGTTGTGTTTTTTTTTTTCTTCTTCTCCACAAAAAGTCCATAAATGTCTCTGTGTCGGTTGGTTATGAGCTTTGGCTAACTTTCATAGCTCTGTAAAACTCTAACCTTGCCAGTTTTCCATTTTGCCACTAAAAGAGTCTGAATATAAAGGGGGTTCAGTGCTTGTGAATATGACAAACACTTCAGAGCCGTCTCAGCTCATAATGCATCTGCTATAAAAGCATGTGTTTGTCTGGTTTCACAACAACAGATTGTATCAGTTATATTTACTCAAAATCTTCATCTAGTTGACCGTCTCCTGTACTGAGGAACAGGTGATCAGGGTTGTGAGAAAGATGCAGCTGTATGTTGTGATTTTTCATCTGAATTTAAAGTCATTTTATTGCTTCATATATAGCATTAGTGTAGTGATTGTGCTTGTTGTTGAGCTGATGACTATAGGCAGTTTTCCACCAGGCAGCACATCATGCAATGCTAACTAAACACAAACAACAGTAGCAACAGTGGAGGAGCTGCAGGTTCTGAATCACCTTTTATTCAGCATTTGGTTTGTGACGGGTCACCAACAGTGATTCTGGCTAGTTAGGGTTAGGGACTCCATGTGATGATTCCATCTGACCAATCAATGGTCTGCACTGTTTCTAGCCCCACCCAGGCTAGTTCAGCATGTGTGATGTGTATTTCTGTGTGTATATGTGTGCGCGTGTGCATGTGTGTGTGCATGTTTGTGTGTGGGTGTGTGTAATTTTGATGTCATTTACAGCTGTAGGCTGATGAAGGAAACAAGCACTCAGCATTGAAACCCTTTGAATTTATAGACTGTGTTCCTATCTTCCAGTCTATAAATAGCCGTTTCTCTCTCTCTCTCTCTCTCTCTCTCTCTCTCTCTCTCTACACACACACATAGAGTTAAAGTTTATCTCGTTCTGTCCTCGTTTTATGTCTCCCAATTGGATCCTAATAGGGCTGTTCCTCTCCAGAGAGCTGTGATAAGTTAATGCTGGGAGAATTACTCTGCTCTCTGGTGGGGAGTGTGTCGATGCCACTTATGCCAGTCCTCTCCATGTACTGAAGATTTTCAGAGGACTGACAGCTCCTGAGAAATACACTGAAAAATGTAATGCACTGAATTACTTGATTAAAATATGTACATGAATAGAATATACTACATCAACACAATTATTGCAATTATTGTATTGACGTAATACAGTTAGGTTATGTTCACATTACAAGCCGTGTGGCTCAAATCCGATTTTTTGCTCAGATCCATATAAACAGCAATTGTGTATTAAAATGAGCAGAGGAGGTGTAACTTATTTCCACTCAGAAAATCAACAGGACACATCATTTGACTGGGAGCATTCACACTTTTATATACCACCGAATTAATCAAGTCATTTTTGTGTTGTAAAAAAACAAATAAGCTCAAAATAAATAATCTGGTTGTGAATCTGAGCCGCATTGGTTTTGAATTGTGACCACAGTTTGTTTTTGGTGGATATTTAACTGCTGTGTCTCTCAACTGGTACTGAGCTGGACATTATCTGGTTCACGTCACTTCACGTCAATTTCTCCATGATTCATTCATTCTCTCTCTCTCTCTCTCTCTCTCTCTCTCTATTTCTTTATCTCCCCTCATCTCTGCTCTTTCCTCTGTCTGTTCCCCTTTTCTGTCTTTCCATCTCTCACCCCCACCTCTCTTTCTGGATTCATCTTACTTTTTATTTTTTCCTCTTCCTTGTCCTCTTCCCTCACATGCTGATCTCTTTTTTATCTCTTCTATTTCCTCCATATTACCTTTTCTTTTCTCTCTCTTTATCTCTTGTCTATTCTTTCTTTATCTCTTGTGTAGCACCTGTGCTTACTAAACTAGTAACAAGTGACACTAACATCTTGTTAGCTTCAGCTAGCGCTACGCCTTAAAGTCACAGAGGACCTTGACGGGAAGTTGAAGGATTAACACATTTATTGCTTCACAAGCAATGCAATAAAACATTCAGCGCTGATTTATTAAATAAAGAAAATAAAGAAATAAAATAGAGCTCTGTGAAAAAAATAGAAAAATGGAAAATTGGGAAATGGATTTTTACGTGGAAAAACACTGTCCCTTAACAGGCGGAGTTCTGGATCCAAAATAGAGTTCAGGTTGTGTCCTGGTGCAAAGAAATTTCCTTTGAAGCTGTTTCTTCTGACTATGTCTAAAACCTATCTACCCGGGTAGAATAAATGGTGTGCTCAAGATCTTATCTGCCGTTGGTTAAATCAGTTGGAGAAATCCAAGGGCTTTCTGCATGCAGTCGAACGGTAGGCCACAGCGCTTCAACAACCATCGGCGGTCTCATTGGGCTCGGCTCGCCATTACACAGGTTTCCAACACATTCTTTAGCTCTAGAAAAAAAAATCAGTTATCAGTAACCAGTATTTTTAACTTTTTTTAACATCAGTTTGAATACAAATCATAGCTAGACTTATAATGTGCACATTCTGATATCCAAAATACACTCAATAGTAACATATTTACATCAAAACCATCAAAATACATAAATTCAACTAACACAATGCCGTAAAATACTCTTTTTTTTTTTTTTTTTTTAAAGGTTTCACTAAGCTAATAGTGCTCTTGGTAACCGCTTAGCCCTAGCTTAGCGATTAATGCTAGAGGCCAGGTTGAGATAGTTTGGACATGTGCTGAGGAGGAATAGTGGATATATTGGTCAAAGAATGTTGGAGATGGAGCTGCCGGGTAGAAGGAGAAGAGGTAGACCTCAGAGAAGGTCTATGGATGTAGTGAAGGTGGACATGGAGATGGTTGGTGTAAAAGTAGAGGAGGCAGTGGATAGGGCAAGATGGAGGCAGATGATCTGCTGTGGCGACCCCTAAAGGGAGCAGCCGAAAGAAGAAGAAGAAGACATATTTCATGTGGGTTACACTCGTCTTTTCTCTAATTTTATTTCTCTCTCTCTCTCTCTCTCTCTCTCTCTCTCTCTCTCTCTCTCCTTGTTCCCTTTTTTTGGTATTTCTTCTGCTTCTCCTCTTTTCTAAGTCTGTTTCTCTTTCTCGCCCTCTTTCTTTCCTTTTCTCTTTTTTATCTTTCTTACCTTCTCTCACTTTCACATTCTCACATTCCTATTTCTCTCTCTATCTTTAATCCCTTATCTTTATTCTATTTATTCTGTTGTCTGTCTATTCCTTTTTTGCTTTCTTTCCTCACTCATTTCTTCTTCTTCTTCTTCTTCTCTCCCCTTTCCTCTGTTTATTCCTCTCTCTTTTCCCTCTCATCTACCCTTTCTTCATCTCTGCTATTTCCTCTCTCTGTTCCACTTTCTTACCTTCTCTCATGTCCTCTTTTCTCTTTCTCTGTCTCCTCCTCTCTCCTCTCTCCTCTCCCTCTCTCCTTTCCCTCTCTCCTCTCCCTCCCTCTCCCTCCCTCTCTCTCTCTCTCTCCTCTCCCTCTCTCTCTCTCTCTCTCTCTCTCTCTCGTCCTTGGTTAGATGATGAAGCTCAGGGTAGGCATGGCAAACAGCCCAGGTCTTTACAACAAGCATCCTGCTTCTGACAGATTGTGCTTGTCCCTGATGACACACACACACACACACACACACACACACACACACACACACACACACACACACACACACACACACACACTTACTAAAGGTAGGCTCATGCTATTTTGGTATTTTGGAGGCTGAGACACACCCAGGCTGGCAGGCACAGAGGACACACACACAGACAGAGAATCTCTAAGGGAGTAAATGCAGGGGAAAAAATCACTTATCATCTCACTGCAGCTTGTAAAACCAGACTTCTTTTTAACTCATTTAAACTTATCTCCAATTCACTTTGTGTACAAATCACTGTTATTACTTTTGACAAGCTGCAGGAGTCAAAAGCAGCAGTGAAGAGCTTTCATTTGAGTGAAGACTGTGATCAAACACACATCCAGAAGCTCTCTCTCTCTCTCGCTGCCTCTCCCTTTCTACAGTCATCAAAACAATCAGTATTTGATCTTATCTCACTGGCCACTTTGTTAGAAACACCTGCCTTTTAGCTCCATGGTGCTGGTGTGCATGCAGAGACGGTGTTGTTGAAATTCTGACTGCATTGCCCTCTTGGCTGGACCACTCTCAAGAATGCAGTGATGGCGATGTGTAAGACTACCTCAGCAACACTGCTGATCCACTTGTACCAGCACCACACACACGCATTTATTGTCACTGAGGTTTTGAGAATAGTCCACTGCCCGAATATTGTCTGGTGAAAATTGGTACTGTGATCAGAAACTGACCACGGGTGAGTAAGGTGGGGTGACAAACTTACAAATAAAATTGGATTTCTAATTAGGGAATCTATAAGTCATGTGTTTCTATTAAAGTGTTCAGTGAGTTTTATTTCTGAAGTGTATAGCAAATATACTCTAAGGACAAAAGTATTGGGACACCTATACATTATACCCACAGGAGCTTTTATGACATCCCATTCTAAATCCACATGCATTAATACGGAGTTGGTCCCCTTTGCAGCTATAACAGCTTCCACTCTTCTGGGAAGCTTTTCTACAATATTTTGGAGTGTGTCTTTGGGAATTTTTGTCTGTTCATCCAGAAGAGCGTTTGTGAGGTCAGATACTGATGTTGGACTAGAGGACCTGGCTCACATTCTCCCTTCTGTCCCATCCCAAAAGTGTTCAATGGGTTTGAGGTCAGATCTCTGTGAGGACCAGTCAAGTTGTTCCACAACAATCTCACCCGGCCATGCCATTATGGACCTTGCTTTGTGCACTGGGGTTCAGTCATGCTGGAACAGAAAAGGTTCTTCCCCAAACTGTTCCCGCAAAGCTGGAAGCATACTTCTTCTTCTTTCGGCTGCTCCCTTTAGGGGTCGCCACGGCAGATCATCTGCCTCCATCTTGCCCTATCCACTGCCTACTCTACTCTCACACCAACCGTCTCCATGTCTACCTTCACTACATCCATAAACCTTCTCTGAGGTCAACCTCTTCTCCTTCTACCCGGCAGCTCCATCTCCAACATTCTTTGACCAATATATCCACTATTCCTCCTCAACACATACCCTACCCTACCTTCACCTTGAAACCATTTGTCACTCCAACTGCACACCTCATGCGACTAGCCTCACGGTACTCCTGCCTACTTCCTTCATCTCTCTGGTTATCCCACTTTTTCTTCCTTCTTCTTCTGAATACTCTCCTGGACTTGGTGATGGACATACAGGGGGTATGTGTAGCAAAGTAACACACTTCTCTTCATCAGTATTCATACCCACTTAGCTCTTGTTAAATACTGGATCTTATGTAACTGTAGTTGAGGTTTATTAGGCTGATCTTCACAGCACGTCTGGACTTTAGATTGCTGAATTGAAACATTCATCAAGCTCACTGTAAAGTTTCATATCAGTTTTAAAGGCTCAGAAGGAGAGAGAGACCAAGAGAGATCTAAAGCATGCAAATGCAAAGCTTTCATTCTTCTTGCAGTGCTTTACGAGTGTGCAGAGTAATCTGGATATGATGGAATGTATTGCCTCAATTTGAACTTCTTATGTGTAAATTTGTAGAAGTCAGCAAAGAAAGTTAGCTGGCTTCAAAAAATTGACACTCTGGGAGAGGTACCAGCTAGGTGTCTGGTACCTTGGTACGTGCAATGAATAAACTTCACTTCCCCAGACATCAGGTTGGTTCCCCTGGTTAGCTTCGGGTTTGGATTCTTCGGTTTTGTTTGGCTGTCCTGTATCACGCCACATTCAAAAAGCAGTCCAGATTGAAACACTCTTTATAACTTAGTATTAATGGGTAGAGCTAGAACGCTATCGGTTGAATACATGGATATATGTAAAAAACAAAGATTTCGACATTCATCAGTGTTTTCTGATTTGGGATTTATTCTTAGGTAAGAACAGAATTTACAGAATTTAAGGTGTGAACAGTTCTATGGTTTAAGAACATGTCATGAATCTGACGTAGACTTTTTAAATAAGACCTTTCTCAAGAACAATTTTAACAAAAAAGATTTTAAGAAGATATTGGTGAATGAGGCCCAGTGTTTACATACTACGCCTTAAATAGAAATGTGTTGTGATTCACAGTCATCTATAGCTTCTACAATCACTTACTGATTCCCAAACCTGTCAGTTTAGAGTGATGCCAGCCAATAATGCACATTTGCTATGTCATAGAAACAAGACTGAATGTTTAGTATTCTCTTCTAAGTGTGTTGACCCACTTTTTGGGCAGCTAGCATCAAATGCTATGGGTTAACCCATAGCCTCCCATGTTTATAATAGGGCCCAACTGATATGAACATTTTGTGACCAATACCAGCAGGGTGTAAATGGCAGTAGAGGACTTGTGAAGGATCTGACTATGAGTTGATCTATAATAAATCTGGCATGAATTTGGTACTTACGTTGACTCAATCGTTGTGAATGTCATGTAATCGTTATTTTTGTGCAATAACTCCAGAAATTATTACATATTAATTTTGGAATGTTGCTGCTCTTTAGAACGTCCATTGGAACAGTCATCAGAAATTACTACTATACAGTGATGATAGGTAATTTGAAGCATTAATAATGTTAATTTATGGTATGTATTAGGGATAAGAATAGAGCATGATCACATGATGTCAGTGGAAAATACTTGGGTCTTAAAGGTGTAAATGTGTGAGGTTTCATATATTTCATATACCTTTCATAATCTCTTCCATTTGTATGTATCATTTTCATATATATCAAGTATTAAAAATGTATACATTATCTACATAGTGTGTGTATATATATATATATATATATATATATATATATATATATATATATATATATATTTTTTTTTTTTTTTTTTTTTTTTTTTTTTTTTTTCCCCAAAATGATAACTTTACAGGAGAAAGAAAAAACTACTTGACTTTTAGTGTAAGTCAATGGACAGAACTTCACTGAGCATATTTTTGTTTATTTGATTCAGTATCAGGTCTAATTTTGCATTGCTTTACATTGCTTTTACAAGACTAATACTGTCTTCATTAACTGTGACACATTCTTAGTACAGGAAGGTGATGAAGTGTTTTATTCTTTCTCTCTCTCTCTAGGTGAGCACTTGCGAGTGTGTCCGCAGGGCTACACCTGTTGTACAAGCCAAATGGAGGATGATTTGTCCGGTCTGAGCAAGAGGGAGTTTGAGGTCCAGGTGAAAGAATCTGGACGCACCTTGCAGTCCTCGCTGAACAGCCAGTACAAGAGCTTTGATGGTGAGTGGCCATTGAGCCCACTGTTTATCTGCAGGGTGTTTGGAAACTGACCATCAGGAGCTAAGTCCAACATGACTGCCCTTCTGCTGCATGCTCATGAATTTTAATCCTAGTTTATGATTAGTGGCCAAAATCAAAAATGGCTCTTTCTCTTTTTACTGTATCTTTGCAAAAAGAATGAAATGGAAAATTTAACAACTTAACAATCAGCCGTGGTTTGAGGCAGCAGTGTGATGATGTGGTTTACCTGTCTATTATAATAAAAAGCTGAAGCTACACTGGGCCTTTGTGGATTAAATTGGACTTCAACCAACAATTTTTCCAAATTTCAGCATAATTCAATCCTTTGTTTTTTTTTGTTTTTTTTTGTTATTTTGTTTTAAGAAAGCCGTTCAGAGTGGTTTGATATGAAATGGTTAATTGTATATAAATTTACAAACCTGTATTTCATTACAATGGTGACAATAGAAACCAGGGGCCACAGTGTCTACAACATAAATATAGCCATTTTTTACCCTCCAAAACCCATGTATCTTCCAAGCTTTTATATGTGATGTTGACAGTGAGTGTGTTTACATACACTTAATTATGATAACTGCAGAAAATCAGATCAACGTTTTTATATGCATTTGAGTAATCAGATAATGGGGAAACTCCAGGTCTGCAAGAGTCAGGCAGTAATCAGATTTCTTTATGCTGCAGTTTAAAAAGAAAATCGCACCTCTTTAGCTGAAAATATGAACATGCATTGTCTAGAAAGAAAAAAAAAACATTTAAATTCATTTTGTCAAATGTGTTGGTTTCAGTGTTGCTCCAAAAGTGTTTTGATGTATCTCGCTTCGACACTGCTTGCTTATATGCGGCACCACCGTCTGTTTTTGCACATGCACAGACTGAGAAAATTGAAAGAAATCAGAGTAAGAGTTGACACGCACTGAGAAATCTGATTACTGAGCTACAATCCAGCTCTCTTTAATGGATATCATATTCGAATTTTTACATCGGAATATTTATATGTTTACATCGGAATGTTTACATGACCTTTTGAATAATAAGATAACTGCAGAAATCCAATTATGATTGGATTCAAATGTAAACATGCATGTAAACGCACTCAATGAAAAAATAAAAAAAATTATAATTCTTTGGGTACACTCTTGCCCTACAACACTCTGCATATACCTCTCCACCATTAATGTACTTAAAAATACATTTTAGCTCAAAAGCTTGTGTCAGAACTATCATGAAAATGTCTCAGGCATCAGGCAGCATTTAATGTAATAGCTTTTTGTGTAGCTTTTAGAGGCATTAAACACTTTAGACATCAAGTTTCCATCATCACTATTGTGAACAATTCTGACTCACCTCATACCACTGTGAATAACTTTTGATTACATCTTAATGGCTGCATTATGCAGAATGGGTGGAATTCCCCTTTAAAATCATACATTGACAGACCGCATGTCTAAATCATCATATAGTGTCCTCAGACCAGTTGTTTAGTAATCTCAATAAATAATGTGGTTTCTGACACTGTATGACATACTGTTATCTGTAAAATAAAACAAAAATGTGTTGCATAGCTAAAAACAATAGTAGCAGCCAGCTTGAACGCAAGATTTTGCATGTTTTTATAACAGTGTCATACGATGGCATATCTAATTGGCATACATAAGCTTCCATTATTTGTTAGCTACATTAGCCTCATAGCTTCACTGGACAACTAAAAAGGAAACTTCATTACTCTAAGTGTGTCTTGTCTGATCGACTACATTTATATACAAATATATAGATTTTCTAGAAGTACTGCATTTTCAGGAGTAAGTGCAAGTGTTCATGTCTTGATTGTTATGGTCTGTTTATCATGTTTCCTAAATACATGTGACAGCAACAGTTTAATTCCAGTTTTTTGAACTTTTGAATGGCCATCATATCCATAGGGTACTACACTGCTCAAAAAAATAAAGGGAACACTCAAATAGCACATCCTAGATCTGAATGAATGAAATATTCTCATTGAATACTTTGTTCTATACAAAGTTGAATGTGCTGACAACAAAATCACACAAACTTCATCAATGGAAATCAAATTTATTAACCAATGGAGGCCTGGATTTGGAGTAAAACACACAAAATTAAAGTGGAAAAACACACGACAGGCTGATCCAACTTTGATGTAATGTCCTTAAAACAAGTCAAAATGAGGCTCAGTATTGTGTGTGGCCTCCACGTGCCTGTATGACCTTCCTACAACGCCTGGGCATGCTCCTGATGAGGTGGCAGATGGTCTCCTGAGGGATCTCCTCCCAGACCTGGACTAAAGCATCCGCCAACTCCTGGACAGTCTGTGGTGCAACGTGGCGTTGGTGGATGGAGCGAGACATGATGTCCCAGATGTGCTCAATCGGATTCAGGACTGGGGAACGGGCCGGCCGGTCCATAGCTTCAATGCCTTCATCTTGCAACTGCTGATACACTCCAGCCACATGAGGTCTAGCATTGTCCTGCATTAGGAGGAACCCAGGGCCAACCGCACCAGCATATGGTCTCACAAGGGGTCTGAGGATCTCATCTCGGTACCTAATGGCAGTCAGGCTACCTCTGGGGAGCACATGGAGGGCTGTGCCATTACTGACCCACTGCCAAACCAGTCATGCTGAAGGATGTTGCAGGCAGCAGATCGCTCTCCACAGCATCTCCAGACTCTGTCACGTCTGTCCCATGTGCACAGTGTGAACCTGCTTTCGTCTGAGAAGAGCACAGGGCGCCAGTGGTGAATTTGCCAATCCTGGTGTTCTCTGGCAAATGCCAAGCATCCTGCACAGTGTTGGGCTGTGAGCACAACCCCCATCTGTGGATGTCGGGCCCTCATACCATCCTCATGGAGTCGGTTTCTAACCGTTTGTGCAGACACATGCACATTTGTGGCCTGCTGGAGGTCATTTTGCAGGGCTCTGGCAGTGCTCCTCCTGTTCCTCCTTGCACAAAGGCGGAGGTAGAGGTCCTGCTGCTGGGTTGATGCCCTCCTACGGCCTCCTCCACGTCTCCTGGTGTACTGGCCTGTCTCCTGGTAGCGCCTCCAGCCTCTGGACACTACGTTGCCAGACACAGCAAACATTCTTGCCACAGCTTGCATTGATGTGCCATCCTGGATGAGCTGCACTACCTGAGCCACTTGTGTGGGTTGTAGAGTCCGTCTCCTGCTACCACGAGTGTGAAAGCACCACCAACATTCAAAAGTGACCAAAACATCAGCCAGAAAGCAGAAAGGTACTGAGAAGTGGTCTGTGGTCCCCACCTGCAGAACCACTCCTTTATTGAGTGTGTCTTGCTAATCGCCAATAATTTCCACCTGTTGTCTGTTCCATTTGCACAACAGCTGTGAAATTGATTGTCAATCAGTGTTGCTTCCTAAGTGGACAGTTTGATTTCACAGAAGTTTGATTTACTTGGAGTTATATTGTGTTGTTTAAGTGTTCCCTTTATTTTTTCAGCAGTGTATATAAGTGTGTGTGTGCCCTATTAAGGGCATTGGATTCTGGATTGAGACATGTGCTTACGGTAGACTGGAGTTATAGTCGTTTCCCTCCATGATGTTTAGTCGTAGTCTGGTGCTGTTTAGGGAGAGCTGCTCTGATCAGATTTCTTATTTTTACCCATGCCCCTTGCTTTTGAGTGTCATCTTTCAGGGTCCCATATTATAGGCCAAGATTTTAACCACTACCTCTTGTAACGCCAAGTTCCGAGGAGTAGTGGTTAAAATCTCGCCCTATGAAATGGGACCCTCAAATAAAAAGGACTTTACTTCATTAACAGGCTACTAGCAGTGCGCTGTAGGTGACCCTGCCAGTTTGCAGTGAAAGCAGATTCTTCAAAATACAAGAGTTTTATGGTCATATGCGCAGCAGAAACAGGCAATTACAGTGTACAGTGGAATTTTTAATTTGCTGTTCCTCCATTCACCGCATATAATCTTAGAAAATAATAGAAAACACACTGAATAAGTAGAAATACACTCAAAGCAATAGTAAAAAAGTACAGTAATAATGTATAATAATTCTTCATTGATATGAAGCTGAAGTCAGCTAATCGCCAGCTTCTTGTTCAGTTTTTCCTGTTCCACCTTAAATGGTGCAGCAATTGTCTTGCCTGAGTTGCTAGAATGTAACTGCTACACCATTTAAGATAGAACAGGAAATTTATCTAGTTAACTACCGAGACATCAGCATACCTGTAATGAAAAAAAAGGAAACTACATTAAACTATAATAATGCAATTGTTGTCATAATGTTTTAACGGAGAAAATAAGTGATACTTTTTTAATCCCACAAACGGGGAAATTCCACCTCTGCATTTAACCCATCCGTGAAGTGAAACACCACATACACACACACTAGGGGGCAGTGAGCACACTTACCCAGAGCAGTGGGCAGCCCTATGCGCAGCGCCCGGGGAGCAACTGGGGGTTAGGTGTCTTGCTCGAGGACACCTCAGTCATGGACTGTCGGCACTGGGGATTGAAACGACAACCTTCTGGTCACAGGGCCAGTTCCCTAACCTCCAGCCCACGACTGCCCCAAAATACTCACATTTGTGGCTTTCTTCTTCTTTTTTTTCTTCGTACACTCTATTTGGAGCGTGCCTCATGAAAAAGCTCAGTTTGGAGGGCCACATAGCTCTATCACTTCACCTTACCCCTCTATCTCAACAGAAATCAGAACCCCCTACCCCTAGACGTGAACACACAAAACAGAGGGGTAAGGCTAAGTGCTGGGGCTGAGGGGTTGAAATGGGATTAGGCCTTTCTCTCTCCTCCTGTCTCTCCCTCCCCCCGCGCTCTCTGTGTCTTTCTCTCTCTCCTCTCTCTCCGTTCCCTCTCATTTCTTTCCCATCTCTCTCCTCGCTCTCTCCCCTCTCTCGCCCACCTCTGTGTGTGTGAAACAAGAAACGAAGAAAGGAAAACATGAAGAAAGAAGAACAGAATGACAAACAAACAGCCTCCTCTCTCACTCTCTGTTTCTCTCATATCTCTTTCCATCTCTCTCTCTCTCTCCCCTGTCTTCGTTAAAAGCTCCAGAAAGTTCTGAAATATGTCCAGGCATGGACGTGTCGACATTTAGCGATGACATTTAGAGATGTTTAAACATTCAAATGCACTAAACAATGATTAAATTCTGACTGCACTGTCTAAGCTTGTTACCAAAAAAGGTCCAGAGTGAAATGCCAAATACCGCAGCGCAACTGTCTGGAACTCGGGGTTCTTTCTGCTGGAAAAGCTCAGAGACTCCCAAAATCAGTGCATTGATTGGTTCATGAGACAGATTAAAGCAGTAGTGGGGGATTAGGAAGTCAGCACAAGTGGATGGTGCAGCTCAAGACAGGTTAGATTTAAATATGATGCCATTCAGCTAGTGCAGAGAGTAGCACAACATTATTATGAGTGAAGTCTTTTTGGAAAACTACTTGAATATTTAAACAAATAACAGAGTATTCAAGGTTTCATGATTCACTGCGTTTACCAGACCGCTATGAAGACACCTGCTCATCCAAGGCTTCTTCTAAAATCAAGTATATGAGTATTAATAGAACGTTTGTTCCCCCTTTGATGAAGTAATAGCCTCTACTCCTCTGGGAATTATTTTAAAGTTGGTGTTGGAACATTGCAGTGAGGATTTGATTGCATATAGATTTGAGTACCGAGAGCATCAGTTAGGTAGTTCTGGATCACAAACTGCATTCCAACGTATCCCAAAGGTATTGGACAAAGACTCCAGTGAAAGCAGTTCTTCTCCTCCAGTGCTGGGGGCCTGTATACCCCTCTAGTTTACACTCTGCATTGGGACTGGTGATCTGGTGTGCATTAAATATGAAGGATCTCATTTTTTTAAGCAGGCTTTTCTGTCTTAGAGGAGTGATCTTCAGAGCTACATTATAGAGACTGCAGAGTGTCGGTATTATAAAGAAAAGTGATGTAGAGTTTGACAGTAAGCCTGCAAAAGCTTTTACGCTAAAAGCTGATACTCGTTCTATTTGAAGTTTTAGGAAGCTCAGGGCTAAAAGCATTCACTGTGTGTGTGTGTGTGTGTGTGTGTGTATACACACCGACCAGGCATAACATTATGACTTGTTTCTACGCTCATTGTCCATTTTATCAGTTCCACTTACTCTGTAGGTGCAGTTTGTAGTTCTACAATTAGAGCCTGTAGTCCATCTGTTCCTCTGATACTTTGTTGGCCCTGTTTACCCTGTTCTTCAGTGGTCAGGACCCCCATGGACCCTCACACAGAGAAGGTACTATTTGGTTGGCGGCTCATTCTCAGCACAGTGACACTGATGTGGTGGTGATGTGTTAGTGAGTGGATCAGACACAGCAGTACTGCTGGAGGTTTTAAACACAGTGTCCACTCACTGTTCACTTTAATAGACTCACCTACCTTGTCAGTCCACCTTGTAGATGTAAAGTCAGAGACGGCAGCTCATCTGCTGCTGCACAATTTGTGTTGGTCCTTCATCAGTGGTCACAGGACGCTGCCCACAGGACAGCGACACAGGATATTTTTGGTTGGTGGACTATTCTCAGTCCAGCAGTGACACTGAGGTGTTTAAAAACTCCAGCAGCACTGCTGTGTCTGATCCACTCAGACCAGCGCAACACACACTAACGCACCACCACCACATTGGTGTTACTGCAGTGCTGAGAATGATCCACCACCCAAATAGTACCTGCTCTGTGAGGGTCCATGGGGGTCCTGACCACTGAAGAACTGGGTAAAAGGGGGTAACAAAGTATCAGAGAAACAGATGGACTACAGTCTCAAACTGTAGAACTACAAAGTGCAGCTATACAGTAAGTGGAGCTGATAAAATGGACAATGAGCGTAGAAACAAGTCATAACGTTATGCCTGATCGGTGTATATGAATATGTATATTGTTGCTGTCACATTTGCTGCTTCCACAAATATAGTTTAAAACTACCATGCAAAGAAGAAACCATATATAAAGAGGATCCAGAAACACTGCTGCTTTCTCAGGGCCTTAGCTCATTTCAGATGGACTGAGGCGAAGTGGAAATATATCCTGTGGTCTGACCAATCAAAATTTGAAATTGTTTTTGAAATTCATGGATGCCACGTCCTCTGGATTAAAGAGGAGAGGGACCATCCGGCTTTTTATCAGCACACAGTTCAGAAGCCGCATCTGTGATGGTATGGAGGTGCATTAGTGCACATGGCATAGGTTACTTGTACATCTGTGAAGGCATCATTAACGCTGAATGATATATTTAGGTTTTGGAGAAACATATGCTGTCATCCAAAATAAAAATAACAAGAATGTCTTATTTTCAAAAAAGTAGTTGGTATACTGTAAGCTAGTTTGAAGAGCAAATTTTGGCTCCAGATTTCTCGTTGATGTCCCTCATCCTTCATGCATGATAACTTCAACAAAACATGCAATTTGACCAGGACTGTTTAAACCTTTGTGTATGACTGTGCGTGTGTGTGTGTGTGTGTGTGTGTGTGCATGTGTGTATGTATGTGGTAGTGGTGTTTATACTGTGTTCACATGGTGAGTAAAGTGCTGCTGCTCTATCAGTGAGGTGGCTGCAGAGTTTCTATAAACTGTGTTCCTCTGCTTTCAACTTCACACACATGTACACTGCACTGCCAGCAGAAGGGGACCATACAGCCCCCTGTCCCCTCACCCCAGCCCCACACACACACACACACACACACACACACACAGTGGTGGTGAGTCTGTGGTAAGGATGCTTGGGCAGTGATTATTTTCCATGGGCTGTGGATAAGGGAGGAGAAGCTGAATCAGAGAATCTGGTCTTGGACTAATTGTGTGTGTGTGTGTGTGTGTGTGTGTGTGTGTGTGTGTGTGTGTGTGTGTGTGTGCGCGTGTGGAGTCGGGAGACAGGCCAAACTCCAACTACTTTAAATAGTTCTGAATATGCTGTCTGATGCCTGATACAGTTTTTAGATAAGATTTTAAATAAGTAGTCCCCAAAGAAAATTTATTTTTCTGAGGTTTTAACACTATTTTACCATCATCGATATGACATATATAAAAATTCAAGACACGTTAGTTCAGTAGTCATTTTGGATAATAAAATGCTATGCTAAATAAGTGCTGTTACAAGCATACATTTTTTCATTTTTGTAGATAAGTCATACACTGCCAGAAACGACATAAGCATGTCTATTTGGGTTAGTAAACAACTCAACATAGTTTGAACAAATTGTGTGATGATTTAAGCATGAAGTTCACTTGATGCTTATTGATGGTATATAAGCATCCTATACACCTACATTGTAGTCTTGTAACTTCAAACATGCTATGGCGGGTTGTCTACATTTGAGCAAATTAGTTTTTTTTTCTCATCTGTTGGTTTGGTGATTGTACAATGTTTTAGGTTGTTTTAGGTCAATGTATGATGTTTTGGGTCGGTTTAGGTGACTGTATGATGTTTTGGGTCGGTTTAGGTGACTGTATGATGTTTTGGGACAGTTTAGGGGACTGTATGATGTTTTGGGTCGGTTTAGGTGACTATGATGTTTTGGGACGGTTTAGGTGACTGTATGATGTTTTGGGTCGGTTTAGGTGACTGTACAATGTTTTGAGACGGTTTAGGTGACTGTACAATGTTTTGGGTCAGTTTAGGTGACTGTATGATGCTTTGGGATGGTTTAGGTGATTATATGATGTTTTGGGTCGGTTTAGGTGACTGTATGATATAGGTCTGTTTAGGTGACTGTACAATGTTTTGAGACGGTTTAGGTGACTGTACAATGTTTTGGGACAGTTTAGGTGAGTGTACAATGTTTTGGGATGGTTTAGGTGACTGTACGATGTTTTGGGATGGTTTAGGTGACTGTATGATGTTTTGGGACGGTTTAGGTGACTGTACGATGTTTTGGGACGGTTTAAAACAGTTCAGTGAAACTCACTCAGGAGTAGAAGGTCCATCACTAATGATACAGCTGCAGACTGTTGATCGAATGTGTCACTTCTGATGGCCTTTTCAGTTTAAGCTAAGCGGTGCAGGAACGCCATGCACACCGGAGTTTGTTTTCGTTCTAGGTGTTAGTGATGTGAGGCCGTGTGTGTGTGTGTGTGTGTGAGTGTGAGTGTGAAAGAGACTCTGGGTGTGTCAGTGTAGGGTTGTGTATACATTTATGCCTGTGTGAGTGCGAATGAATGTGCATGAGAAAGAAACCAGGTGTAGGGTGTGTGTAGAGTGAGTGAGTGTTGTGGAAAGAGAGTAATGTGGAGAGAGTCAGTAAATGAGAGAGAGTATGCAGTTAGAAGATTTAGGCACCTTGCTATTAAAAGGTAGTGCAGGGTGCAGGTTTTGTTTTTTTGTTTGTTTGTTTTTTTTTGTCTTGTCTTGTTTTGTTATTTTAAATGTTTCCCTCATTTAAAAGAATTTTATTTTGTTAGTTTAAATGTTTTGCATTCAGTGCTTTAGTCCTTAGCATTTTTACCATTAATATTATTGTATTTTGTAGTTACTGTTTTTTTATTTTATTTTGCTTTTGTTCTTTCTATTTTCTCTTTTTTATGTTTAATAGGACACACTTAAACAGATGAGATGATATAGAAAGAAAGACAGAGTGAACGTTGTGCAATGGCATGATTGAACGGGTCTAGCATGAAAAAACTACATTTTTTATATTTTACATATTTTTTATAGTTGTATTAATTATCAATATTTCGCGTGATTTCAAATCCATGCTTTATTGGTTGCATTTTACTACTATTGATTTGTGTTACATTATATCCTTTTTCAGTGTTTTCTTTTCCTAGAGAGAGAGAGAGAGAGAGAGAGAGCTGTGCAAGACATTGTTCAGAAAGCTTCTCTGAGTGTTTAAATGCCAGTTTTACAAACACCATATTTGTCCCATAGCAACACATCTGCTTTAGTTTAAAATGTGTGTGTGTGTGTGTGTGTGTGTGTGTGTGTGTGTGTGTGTGTGTGTGTGTGTGTGTGTGTAAATGCAGTGTGTGATAATATTTTAGGACTTTGCCCTCCAACTTCACTCTACAGCAGATTACAGAGACTTCATTGCCCAAACTACCACCCATTCACCTCTATATTTAGCCTCTCCATCTGTCCTTCTGTGCATCCATCCTTTTGTCTGTTCATCTATCTTTAGACCTATTTATTTGTCTGTCCATCCATCCATCTTCATGCCTATTCAGTTTATTCATCCTTCCATTTATTTATTCGTTCATCCATCCACCCACTGATCATCCCATCCAGCCATTCATTGATCTATCCTTTAATCTGTCCACCCATTTTCTATCTTCCTGCCTTCATCCACCTGACATCATATCCATCCATTTGTTAATCCATCCTGTCATATGTTCATCTACCTGTCCATCCATCATTTCATCAATTGATCAATCTTCATACATATTTAGGTTATTCCTTCCTCCATTTGTCCAACCACCTGTCATTCCGACCATCCATCTATTTGTCTGTCTGTCCATTGATACATCTTTCATTCAGTGTTTCTTCTCATTCCATAATTACAGAGTAAAAATCAAGACCAGCAAGGCCAACGCCTAGGAACCAAAGATTCAAGACAGATGACTAAAAAGGCATCTTTTCACATGCAGAAGGGAATGAATAATGGAGAAATGGAAGTGTTGCAATAGCAGTGGGAAAAAAAGGAAAGAAAGAAGAAAAAGTGGCCTCTAAAGACACTGGTGCCCAGGTCTGATCTGTCTCTGATCTGAGCTTTAGGCTCTCTGCTATGCCCAGGGCTGTGTCTGAGCTGTTCACTTTGCATGTTGTCCCAATATTCCACATTCTTTGGTTAAAGAGCACTGAAATGAAGTGTTACTGCATACTGGAATTGGCTCTGGGAACCGTGTAATTTACTGTTTACAATCTGTTACAATCACAGATTTAACAGTGAGGTTAAATATAGGTGGTGCAGAGTGTGTGTGTGTGTGTGTGTGTGTGGTGTGTGTGTGTGTGTGTGGTGTGTGTGTGTGTGTGTGTGTGTGTGTGTGTGTGTGTGTGTGTGTGTGTTCTCTGTTTTAGTCTCTTGATGGGGAGAGAGACCTTTCTCTTTAGGAAAAGTGAAAAGTCTGACTTCCCATAAGCTGACTGACCAGTTTTAAGCATGGGACATAATTATTGTATGGTTGCATTCAGCCACACAAGCATTGGTGAGGTCAGGTTCTGATGTTGGATGATCAGTTCTGGGTCACAAACGGCACTCCAACTCATCCCAAATTTATTTCTCCTCCAAAGAACACAGATCCACTGCTCCACAGCCCACTGCTGGGGGGCTTTATACCCCCCTAGCAGACACTTTGCATTGGGCATGGAGATATTAGGCTCATGTGCAGCTGCTTTAGAGCGTTCTATTAAAAGTGCTATTCTGTTGAGATTTTCCAAGAATAATTTTACAGCTGTGTTACTGTAAAGTAGCTGAATTCACTAATTAAAGGGGTCTCTGTACTATAATGTATGGCAGTGATGATCTACACCTTACCTGTTTGTCACTTCATTCTGCATAGAAAATGAAATATGTCTGTAGCCAATTCATCCCCCTAGATTTATTGGAATGTTCTGTCAATCAATTTGTCTAGGAAAGGGTTCTTCTCCCTTTCTCCAAAGTCAAACTTTGTTAGTTCTATAAGGTTCTATCTGTGAGCCATTTAGCACTTCGAATACACACAAGAGTACCAATCAGGTTCTGCTTCTTTGTCATGTCGTCACACTGGTCAGTGACTCCGGCGAGAGTTTATAAACAAAACATGAAAACATGTTGCTGAAACCCTGTCTTCTTACAGCTCCTTAAAAAGTCTTATTGTCTTAAATGTTATGAATATTAAGCCTTTTAAAGGTCATTAATAGTGTATATTTGAACAGATGGGCTCTTAATTGCAACATAACCATGAATTTTATTCATTTATTCAGCATTTTGTTTCTTTTGTCTTCCAAAATAAGACACTTTAGCTCATTAGAGTCCCACTTGAATAAGAAAATGATGATTTATCCTAAAATGAGAAGTAAACTAAACAAATAATAAAAATAAATGGCATGAAAATGTCAGGGAAAGCATTACTTTTCTGTTACAGCACTAATTTTATGTTTTAGTGCAAATCACAAGTATAAACTGTTTTTTGAAAATGAGTTCTCAGGATTTGACCTGTTCCAAAAAAACTAATTTACAAATCTGGTAAGATTCTGATATTGCACATCTAGAGCAAATTTAGTGTGTTCTTCATTATCATGTAGGAAAGAGAGTGTTCAGCATATCAGTTTTGCTATTTGAAATCCAAACTCTTTGAAGCTCAGTATTTCAGAACAACTCCGAAAGCAGATAGAACCTTATGATTCCAAGGAGATCAGTTGCATGATACACAGCTACCCTTATTTATTTAGATGGATTTTCTCATTATGAATGCTATAACACCATGCTAGTGTTATATGTGTTGAACAAGATTACAATCTCTTCTGATTTTATGTATTGGGCCCTATCACTGAAAGCTAGCATCCACTAATTATTTCTCCCTAAGCTGAATGAATCAGATATGGCCACGCATCTGAGTTTGCTCAGCAGCGTTGCGTGTGTGAGTTGGGAGGCTATTAGCGGATCACATTTGCAGATAGCGAGGGAATAGTTTCAATTAGACAGAAGCTTTTCAATTCATGCATGAGAGCTATTTCCTGGATTGGAGGTCACCCCTGCTGATGTCACTGGCGACAAGGACATCTGCGCTATTGTGTATTCCTATTGGCCGTTTCCTGTCGCCATGCAAATCACTTGGAACAGGAGGGGGCAGTTTTGCAGCAGGATCATTATGTCACGGACATAAGCCTTTCTTTATATGTTTGTGGTTAGTGAAGCTGTATTAGATGATTAATTGCTTCCACCAAGAGTTCTGCCAGGAACACACACACACACACACTTTTTTGGCTTTAGAGTTAGCCAAAGAGAATCATAATTAAATTCCTTTCAGCATCTTGTATGTCAGGTATCCTATATCTGAGTATCTCAAGGGCACTTACTCATATTTATATGGTGTACAATTAAAAACCTGTTGATGCTCAGTTTGTGTTCTGACCACAGAACTGCTCTTGGCTGGTTTTTTGAGTGTTAGCCTAACAGTGACGTATTAAAAACTCAGCAAAACAGCACTGTAGTAGCTCCACACGCTACCATGTCAGTGATACTGCTGTGTTGAAAGTGGCCACCACTCATATAATTGCTGATAAACAGTAGTACTATGGCCAGAATCTGACCAGTGATGAATGGGCTAGAGGGCAGCTGACAAATACAACAACAGATGGGCTACAGTCTGTAGGTATTTCTGACAAAGTAGCCAGTGAGTAGATGTATAAGGTAGGTGTTTCTGATAAAGTGACCAGTGAGTAAAAGTATAAGACAGGTGTTTCTGATAAAGTGACCAGTGAGTAAAAGTGTAAGACAGGTGTTTCTGATAAAGTGACCAGTGAGTAAAAGTATAAGACAGGTGTTTCTGATAACATGGCCAGTGAGTGGAAGTATAAGGCAGGTGTTTCTGATAAAGTGACCAGTGAGTGAAAAAATAAGGCAGGTGTTTCTAATAAAGTGGCCAGTGGGTGGAAGTATGAGGTATTGTTTCTAATAAGGTGGCCAGTGAGTGGAAGTATAAGGCAGGTGTTTCTAATAAAGTGGCCAATGAGTGGAAGTATAAGGCAGGTGTTTCTGATAAAGTGACCAGTGAGTGGAAGTATGAGGTATTGTTTCTAATTAAGTGGCCAGTGAGTGGAAGTATAAGGTAAATAAACTTGGTTGAGTTAAACCTTTGAGTTCATCATCATCATTCATCATCATCGTCATTAACCGCTTAATCCAGATAGGGTTGCAGTAGCAGTTGGGAGAGCAGAGATTCCCAGATGACCCTGTCCCCCGCAACTTCCTCCAGCTCATTCCCAGGGAACCCAGACCGCTCCCAGGCCAACTTGGAGATGTAATCCCTCCAGCGGGTCCTAGGATGACCCCGGGGTCTTATCCCAGTAGGCTGTGCCTTGTACACCACCACCAGGAGGTGTCCAGGGGGCATCTGAATCAGATGCCCAAACCACCTCAGCTGGCTCCTCTCAATGTGGAGGAGTAGTGGCTCTACTCCAAGCTCCTCCCAGATGGCCGAGCTCCTCACCCTATCGAATAGAGTGTAGCCAGCCACCCTGCAAAGAAAGTTCATTTCTGCCGCTTGTATTCACGATCTCATTCTTTCGCTTATTACCCACAGCTCATGACCATAGGTGAGGGTCGGGATGTAGACCGACTGGTAAACAGAGCTTTGCCTTATGGCTCAGCTCCCTCTTCACCACTACAGTCCGGTACAGTGACTGCATTATAGCTGCCGCCTGTCCCAGCCTGCGGCCAATCTCACAATCCCTCTTCCCATCACTCGTGAACAAGACCCTGAGATACTTAAACTCCTCCACCTGGGGCAAGTCCTTTTGAGTTCATTCAGCTTCTAATATTAACAGAACTATAATTAGTTCTTTTTCAACGTATTATTTAAAGTCGCAAACAAAACCAGGTTTACTCATTTTTTAGCTAAAAAACTGCATAATTTTTACAGAGTAACTCTTACTTTCAGAACAGCCTCAGTCCTTTAAGTGGTTCAGCAGCCCTGCATTCAAGTCTTAAACTGTGCAATGTGATACTAGACTATCCTTACAGAATGAAGGAGATAGAAATCTACTTTGTGCTCTAAAATGTCCCATAAAGGTTCAGTGATGTTTAGAACTAGAGATTGCAGAGACATTAGAAGGCATTAGATTTCATCCTTGTGTTCGTGAAGCCACTTAACTTTGTTTAGCAGTGGGTATGGGGGCTTTATCGTCTTTCAATATGGGCACATCGTGAGAGAATGGTGTGTGCACCGCAGGGTGCACCTGGCCTTATAAAATGGCCTCATATCCTTTAGCTGTTTTATGACTGTGCAAGGCAATAATAGGATCTAATGACTCCTATGAGGATGCTGTCCATATCATTTCGGATCAGTTGGCAACCAGCATCGTGGGTTAAAAGCATCCTTTTGCTTCTATGAACATAAACATGTCCAGATGGAAAGGAGTAAAAGACAACTCATCAGACCATATCAGACTGTATTACATAATATAATCAGCAGACCATGTTACGCCTGTCCATTGCTCAGAGATTTATGCTTATGCCTTTTATACTGGGTTATGTTTTCTTGTGCAATGGCCTTGGATACAGTTTCTGAACAAAATCCCTGCCATAAATTCCAGTGTATGGAAGCTGACAGTGTGCAGTTTTTATTGAGGCTGGCGTGCGTATGTGCATGGGATCATGTCTGGCAGTGTCCAGTCACTGTATCCTATGCTATAACTACCTAAATTGGTGCCAATTGAATTTTTTATGTTTAGAAAGACGAAATTTAATAGGAAATATAATAGGAAATCCATCATGGTGTTTCTTCCTTGATATAACACTGCTCCTTTTCTTTCATAGCACCAATCTTTCAGGGATTACATGCAACAGTGGATCAATACCTCAGCAACACTCAGCAATGCATTACAGGTTTTTCATTTGCACTAGTGATATAGGCTTACTATATCAGGAAAGCCACTAGATACTAAACTATTGTGTGTGGGATGATCCAGGTATGCAGGATGATCCTAGTGCTACTACTCCTAAAAAAACAGTCAACCTAGGCAGGTTTCATCCAATATTTCTTCTGAAATCAGGGATCCTAAATGAGAGTTTGTTCTACTTTGCTTCAGTAACAGCCTCTATTCTTTTGGAAGGCTTTATACTAGATGTTGGAACATTTGCTGTGATTTAATTGTAATCAGTCACAAGATCATTAGTCAAGTCAAGTCGATGTTTATTTATACAGCGCTTTTTACAACAGGCGTTATCAGAAATCAAGAGGAAGAAACCTGGAGAGGAGCCAGGACTCAAAAGGGCAATCAGTTCTCCTCTGGTCAAGATTTGATCGTTAATAAAACGTTCAGAAAAAAGGAAAAATCAGAAGAAGTAATGTCTATGATTAAAAAATACAGCAGCAGTATCAGGAGGGTCAGTTCATGCAAGTGAGGTTTGCAAAGTGTTGCACAGCAGGAACCTCCGTAGTGGTCAGACTGGTCCAGAAGGCTGGTGAGCAGTACACACTCGATTACGGTGCATGAAGTTACAGCGTCAGGCCGCACAGGATGGGCAGTTGTTTAGCTCATCAATGTGAGGTCAGGCATTGATATTGGATAATTGGTTCTGATTAGTTTGCCACTACAGCTTATCCCAAAAGTACTGGTTTGGAGCTCTGTCACTCTAGAGAACAGTTCCACTGCTACACAGCACAGTGCTGGGGGGCTTTATACCCCTCTAGCCAACATGGTTAACTTAGGCTTGTGTGTGGCTGCTCCAGAGCAATAGTAAGGCTCTTGTGTCACCTTAATGTAGTTGAATTCACAAATTAGAAGAGTGTAGTTTTCATTTGTCTAACATTTTCTGGTCACTGCATAATTCCATGTGTGATATTTCCTGGCTCTGATATCTTCACTATTCTGAAATGTGGAACATAATAAAAGCTTAATAAAAGATAAATACTAATATAATAAAATGCTTTATGAGCAGATTTGTCCAAACTTATGACTGGGGTCATAGTTATAGAATTTCGAACTGAGGAAGTATTTGTTTATTTCAAAATTTCTTTGTTTATTTAGGTTTTTGCTCTTCATTTCCTAAAAATCAAGAAAGAAACATCTCATCTCAGGAGATCAGCCGGCAGCTTCTTAGCCCTGAAATGAGACTCGCTCAAGCAAATGTGCTCTTGAGAAAAACTAGGCAAATGAAACGGAAAGTAGAAAATATATTACATATAAATAAACAGACTGGATGATTTGGGCCTGGTTATTTAACATCCTGTACAGAAGTGCTAGAGAGAGAGAAAGAAAGAGAGAGAAAGAGAAAGAGAAAGAGAAAGAGAGAGAGAGAGAGAGAGAGAGAGAGAGAGAGAGAGAGAGAGAGAAAGAGAAAGAGAAAGAGAGAGAGAGAGAGAGAGAGATGCCTTTTTAGTGTCTTGTTTAGTCAATATGAATGTTTGGTGCTCTTTGAATGATTAAAAGCCTTTTGTGTGGAGTGAAATGTAACTCTGGCATGATTAGAGGAGCATCTGAGACAGAGATTAGAGAAGCATCTCTTTATTATTGAATGATTACCATGTAGATTACCATGCATTTTGTAGGTTTACATTTACTAATTGTAGCTCATATGTTGCTGCACAATTTATCAGACACTCTTTACAGTGGAAAGGGACCACCAAAGGACCACTGTTGACAGGATACTGTGTGGTGGAGCATTCTCAGCACATCTGTGACACTGACAGGGTAGTTACTGCTAGGCTGAGAAGGATTTACCACCCAAAAATATCCTGCCAAGAGCAGCTCTGTAGTCAGAAACTGACCAATGATGAAGGGATGGAGGATGACCATCTAGAGATGGGCTACAGCCTCACACTTTACACCAGCAAGATGGAGCTTTGCTTGAGATTAGAATGTCTGATTCATGCATATCAATGCCACATGGCACTACAAAGTCATTGCTGTGCTGAAAATCATCAGTGGTGGTCTTGTGGTGGTCTTTTGCTATTAAGCGATGATTGCGGGGGGTGGGGTGCAGATAGTTGGCACAACAATTGATGATTTACAGTCAGTAACTGTAAATGTATAGTTCGCACCTATGTAGAAGGTGTTTGCAAGTAAATGTATTAGTTGATTAATCTTTCTTAGAAATATGTATAATATAGGTGTTGAGGTTTTATTGAAAATAGCTGACATATATTGTAAGATTTCTAATTAAGTAGCCGCCTACATGGTATGTGTGCCTAATAATGTGTATATCTGTCTGCGGCAATATGAACAGTGAGTGACTCACCCAAATAGGACACTCTCACTCATAAACACACAAGATTTATGACTATGCTTGTACAGTATCATTGCTGTTCTTTCTCCTGTGCTGTTTCTAGATAAAGCTTTCTGTAATTGAAACTGAGACTTCTGAGCTCTTAATGCTCGTTTTTGTTATTCGGCAGTACAGTAGCTAAATATGGTCCTGCCAGTGAAGCTGATTAAACTGAACTGAAAAAAAGAAAATAATGGATTAGAGAGACGGAGAGAAATGGGGAAAGAAAGAGTGAAAGACAGAGAGAGACAGAGTAGAACAAACGAGGAGAGAGATAAGTAGACTGGGCAAGAGACTGAGACAAAGAAGTAGGGAGTGAGTAAGGAAAGATGAAAAGAAGGGGGAGAGAGATGTACAGAGAAAGGGGGAAGATAGAGCGATGAGTAGAGAGAGTGACAAAGGTGGGGAAAGATGGAGAGATGGGTAGAGAGTGACAGAGAAAGGAAAGATGGAGAGATGGGTAGAGAGTGAGAGAGAAAGGAGAGATGGGTAGAGAGAGAAAGCAAAGTTAGAGAGATAGAGAGAGAGAAGGAAAGATGGAGAGATGGTAGAGAGAGAAAGGAAAGATGGGGAGATGGGTAGAGAGAGAAAGGAAAGATGGAGAGATGGTATAGAGAGAGAGAGAGAGAGAGAGAGAAAGGAAAGATGGAGAGATGGTAGGGAAAGAGAAAGGAAAGATAGAGAGATGGGTAGAGAGAGAGAGAAAGGTAAGATTGAGAGATGGTAGAGAAAGAGAAAGGAAAGATAGAGAGATGGTAGAGAGAGTGAAAGGAAAAGTGGAGAGATGGGTAGGGAGAGAGAAAGTTAAGATTGAGAGATGGTAGAGAAAGAGAAAGGAAAGATAGATGGTAGAGAAAGAGAAAGGAAAGATAGAGAGATGGTAGAGAGAGTAAAAGGAAAAGTGGAGAGATGGGTAGGGAGAGAGAAAGTTAAGATTGAGAGATGGTAGAGAAAGAGAAAGGAAAGATAGATGGTAGAGAAAGAGAAAGGAAAGATAGATGGTAGAGACAGAGAAAGATAAGCTGGAGAGATGAGTACAGAGAGAGAGAAATAAAAAATGGAGAGAGGTAGAGAGTAAGAGAGCACTATTGAGAAGAAATATGTAGAAGTAGGTAACGATAGTGAGGAGAGGAAGGGTGGGGGAGAGAGAGAGAGAGAGAGAGAGAGAGAGAGAGGTGCAAGAGTAAGGTGGTCATTTGAAAGGGCAGTGAGAAATGGATTGAGCTGTCCAGAGAACAGGCTGGTGAACAACATGCGTCAGCAGAAAAACGGAGGAAAAAAGACTCATAAACCCCTAAGGCAGAACCCGCACTCGTTCCCTTCACACTCATTTAATTCAGTCATTCATCGCTCTGTCAAAGTGGACAAATACAATTAAACAGAATTGAGTACATCTCCCTTGACTATTACTGCTGTACACCCCTCTCTCTTTCTCAGCCCCTCTTTCTCTCTTCCCATCTTTCCCTTGCTCTCTCTTTCTCTCCCCATCTCTCTCTTTCTCTTCCCCTCCACTTGTCTGTCCATCAGAGACTCAGCCACAAATTAACAGACAAGTCTGTCCTGATACAATGCCACTGATACCATTAGAGCAGCACGCCTGTCACAGAGATGGATGGAGAGAGAAAGAGAAGAGGAGAAAGGATGGAGGAGGAAGGGAGGGAGGGAAGATTGTGACAGGAATGCAACTGCAGATCTTTAGTCATTGTCTTTTTCTGTGCTGTCTTTCATCATTTTTCTTTCTATCTATCTATCTATCTATCTATCTATCTATCTATCTATCTATCTATCTATCTATCTATCTATCTATCTATTTTGCACTCATGGTACACTTTATTGACCTGTCCAGGGTGTATCCTGCCTTCTGCCCGATGACAGCTGGGATAGGCTGCAGCAACCCTCTGTGACCCTGAGGGAGAAGCAGTTTAAGAAGTGTGTGTGTGTGTGTGTGTGTGTACACTTTATTAGGAACACCTATGTGGTCCCACTGCATAGCTGTACAGTTACAGGCTGACCCATTAATCATTGGTCAGTTTCTGACCACAGGGCCACTCAAAGCCGTGACACTGACATAGTATTGTGTGTGGTGCTGGTGTGAGTGTATCAGACACAGCAGTGTTAGTGGAGTTGTTATACACGTCAATGTCACTGCTAGGTGGAGAGTGGACCACCACCCAAACATATCCAGCCAAGAGCAGCTCTGTGGTCAGAAATTGACTGCTGAAGGGCTAGAGTAGCACATGGTCAAGAGGAGATTACGGGACCACTGGAGTGAAGAATCTTTTCATTTCATCTGAAGTAGTTGGCTTTATTTTCCATGTAGCGGCCTTAAAGGAACGGCCAGTCTTTTGGGTTTAGCCTTAACGTAACATGGACACTAGAGTGCCTACCACACTTCCACTTGTACCACCTGAGAGGCCATCTGATGTGGTCAGCTGCATCAAACGAGGTCACAGTCTCAGCACCTTGTGTAAAATAAGCCATGGACCAGCTCCCACTGAGAGAGGTATAACTGTAATATTCTCTGAATTCCAGCACTGTCCAGCAAGTCTGTGGTGAGGGGTATGTGAGAATGGAACACGCATACGATACAAATGACTTCAATAAAGCTGAACTTCCTTTCTTATTAAGAAATTCCATTCAACCTTAAATGGGGCATCAGTAACATTTAAGGTGCCTAAATAAAGAAGAAAGTTCTGCAGAAGAAAAGAAAGTGGGTAGAGAGAGTAAAAGAGAGGAAAGTTAGAGATAGGTAAAGACAGTGAGAGAACAGAAAGATGCAGAGATAGTAGAGGAAGAGAAAGGAAAGATGGAGAGATGGTAGAGAAAGAGAAATGAAAGATGGAGAGATGATAGAGAAAGAGAAAGATGGAGAGATGGTAGAGAAAGAGAAATGAAAGATGGAGAGATGATAGAGAAAGAGAAAGATGGAGAGATGGGTAAAGAGAGTGAAAGAGAGAAAGGAAAGATGGAGACCACATTGTCCACTACCAAGTGCCCCTATTTAGACAGATAGTGAGCACATAATGTATGTGTATATACTATATCCATGATTTGCTTGGTTTAGTGGTGAAAGAGCTTCCTAATAGCATCATATCTTTATTCTGAGCACATTAGTGTAGCTTACGTTAAGTGCTGAAGCTGGAAGCTTGTCATTCACTCAGTTATTGATTCCGCTTTCAGTTCCACCTCAGTCCACCCACCGCTGTCTAAAGGGATCAGGGTTACGGATAGTTAAAAATGTCCCACAGTGCTGCTGACATTTACAAGGCACTGTGTTTGCTTAGGCATGCCAGAAGACCGCCATGAGAGGGGAAAAAAGCAAATGTCTGTGTTTCAGACCATTTGTTCATCCATTAGTATTGACACTGCAACTGTTGCTGTTATAGATTGTAGTACACTGTGGGGCTGATGGAGTGTACTGTGTTCAGGGAGACTCCATAAGGTCCATAAGGAGACGTTCTCTCATTCCATCCTGTGTGGGTATGTACATATATGCTATGTACTGTATCTAGATACTCATTCTAATTAGTGAATGCAGGTACTTGTAGTTGTACCCATTTCTTTATGAAATATGCAGCGAGTTAGATTAGTTTAAATCTGCTGTTGTGGAAACGTTTCCCTTCATGCATGCAGCTTTTTGCTGACATCAGCAGCTGCACATTTACATTAAGGTCTATTAGGAGCTTAAAGAAACCACTTATTGAGGTCATTGATTTTGTGTGTTCTGACCTTCACAAGGGCATGTGTGTGTGTGTGTGCACGAGTAATCCCCATTTCAGTATGAAAAGCCTTTTTACTTTATGGGTCACTGCGAGACATCACAATTAATCTTTACTTCTTGCACAATCAGCCTAGCTTCAAATAACGTAGCGAAGTGAACCGTCACTCAGGATAAAGGTCAGGCCTGTTTAGCTCTGCCTCCATTTGATTACACATAATAATAATAACAACAAGAGACAAAATCCAAAGAAAAACAGTATCTCAGTGTGATGCTTGGATGCCTAGTTTTATTTATATATATATAATGTTGTCAGAAGAAAACCTCGTCTCTCCATTTTTGTTGTGTTTTACATTGTGTGTAAATTTCATGATGAATGGACCTAAAGAAACGGCCCAAAATGTCTGGCCAAAAAGTCTGGTTCCATTGACTTATATTAAAAGTAAAGTAAGTTTTTTCCTTCTGCTGTAAAGTTAACATTTTGGAGATACAAGGTTTTCTTCCGACAGCAGTGATTTTATATATATATATATATATATTATAGATGTGTATTCATCATATGTCCAAAATGGTTCATTTTTCCAGCTCGTTTTGGTCCTTTTCTTTTGGTCGGTTCATCATGAAATTTACACACATATATATATATATATATATGTATGTATAAACTCCAGCAGCCCTGCCGTTTCTGATCCACTCAGACCAGCCCAACACACACTAACACACCACCACCACTACCACCATGTCAGTGTTTCTGCAGTGCTGAGAATGAACCACCACCCAAGTAGTAGGGATCCTAACCACTAATGAAGTGGAGCTGATGAAATGGACAATGAGCATAGAAACAAGGTTCGGGGTGTGTGTGTCTCTCTCACTCTCTCTCTCGCTCTCTCGCTCTCTCTCTCTCTCTCTCTCTCTCTCTCTCTCTCTCTCTTTCTCTCTCTCTGGCCTGACACTGGCAGACACTGATGTTGGACGAGACGGATTGGCTCACAGTCTCTGCTCTAATTCATCCCAAACGTGTTCTATCAGGTTGAGGTCAGGACTCTGTGCAGGCCAGTCAAGTTCTTCCACATCAAACTCACTCATCCATGTCTTTATGGACTTTGCTTTGTGCACTGGTGCGCAGTCGTGTTGGAACAGTAAGGGGCCGTCCCCAAACTGTTCCCACAAAGTTGGGAGCATGAAATTGTCCAAAATCTCTTGGTGCTGAAGCATTAAGAGTTCCTTTCACTGGAACTAAGGGGCCAAGCCCAACTCCTGAAAAACACTTGGCACACTGCAGTCAGACAAGTACTGCTCTCCTCTCAATCACCAAACCCAGACCCATCCATTGGATTGCCAGATGGAGAAGCGTGATTCGTCACTCCAGAGAACATGTCTCCACTGCTCTAGCATGCAAAAGCATTTGACGCTTTGCATTGCGCTTGGTTATGTAAGGCTTGGATGCAGCTGCTCGGCCATGAAAACCCATTCCATGAAGCTCTCTACACTGTTCTTGAGCTAATCTGAAGGTCACATGAAGTTTGGAGGTCTGTAACCATTGACTCTACAGAAAGTTGGCGACCTCTGCTCACTATGCGACTCAGCATCCGCTGACCCCGCTCTGTCATTTCATGTGGCCTACCGCTTTTTGTGGCTGAGTTGCTGTCGTTCCCAATCACTTCCGCTTTGTTATAATACCACAGACAGTTGACTGTGGAATATTTAGTAGCGAGGAAATTTCACTACTGGACTTGTTGCACATGTGGCATTCTGTCATGGTACCATGCTATTTCACTGAGGTCCTGAGAGAGACCCATTCTTTCACTAATGTTTGTAAAGGCAGTCTGCAGGCCTAGGTGCTTGCTTTATACACCTGTTGCCATGGAAGTGATTGGAACACCTTAATTCAATGGTTTGGATGGGTGAATGAATACTTTTGGCAGTATAGTGGAAATGAAATGGCCTATATATCGAATATAATATACACACAAGTTCCATGGAGCTGACAGTGTCCTGTCACTACTGAGTGAGTTTCTCTCTTATTTTGTGCAGTAGAATAAAAAGTGTGTCAGTGCAGGCCTGGCCAGGCAGCCTTATGAATATAATTACATTATAGCTAGAACAGGCGAGCGCACAGTGCTCTGACAGAAGTTATTAAGATGATTTTGAGCGAGAGGGGATTAACTGTGACATAGTTTTGGCTTGTGTCAGCGATGCCACGATCCCTTCCACCGCTGTTAATCTTGCTGTGTGGGTGCGAGAGTGTGTGTTTTTGTGTGGCGGCGTATGTAGATGTGTGTCCTGTGCTAGGGATGATCACTAGCGTTAAAGATAAGTGTCATGGAACGTGGGAAGTGTGTGTTGTCGCTCATCTCTCGCACTCTGCTGTTTTTTTTTTCTTCTTCTGGAACATCCTACGCACCTACAATAGCAGAACAAGAAGAGGCAAAATTACTGCTTTTTAAAATAACAGATTTATTATATCTGTTTGTTGGTTTATTTCTGTTATTTTCAGCATTCATTCCTGTTTATTCTGTTATTTTCTCTTTTTCACTTAGTTGACATTTTACCACAGGTGTTTATACATCTTCAGTTGTGGGAAAATGTTTGAACCCCCTCAGTCAAATCACATGCTGATTGTCTAAGTGAAAATAGGTTAACGCTTTCTCTTAAATATGACATTTGATTTCCAATTTATTTGAGTTTAACATATTGGAAGACATAAGATTAAAAAAAATGTGTTATAACTTTTACACGGGTGACATTTTTATTTTCTTTTTCTTTCTCATTTGGCCTAAGCTCTATTAAATATGCACACATCACACAGTATTAAGCCTACCTGGCCTTAATTCTCTCTCTCTCTCTCTCTCTCTCTCTCTCTCTCTCTCTCTCTCTCTCTCTCTCTCTCTATCTCTCATATCTGTCTATCAGTTAGGTAACTCTGTCACTGGGTCAGTGCAAGCTTATGATTTTACTGTCTTACATAACACGTATCTGTCCACACTGATTGTTTCTACCTATTACAAGTGTACTGTCTTTGTGTGTGTGTGTGGGGGTGTGTGTGTGTGTGTGTGTGTGTGGGTGTGTGTGCCCATGTGTATATGTATCTTGTGTGTACATATGTGTTTGTTTTTGTGCATGTGTCTGTGTACTTGTATGTCTTTATGTAGTCTTTGTATGTATGTGTGTGTTAGTATGTGCGTGTATGTGAGCATGTGTGTGTCTGTATACTTGTATGTCTTTATGAAGTCTTTGTATGTATGTGTGTGTGTGTGTGTGTGTGTGTGTGTGTGTGTGTGTGTGTGTTGTGTGTGTGTGTGTGTGTGCGTGCGTGTGTGCGTGTGTGCGTACTTCTGTGCATGTATGTCTATGTGTCCATATGTATCTGTGTGTGTGAAAAGGTGCAGCTCAGATTTTCAATCGCTGGGTCCTGCATCAGTGATCTGATGCCTAGGCTGGTCCTGAGCTGATAAAACAGTAAAAGTTGCTGTAGCTGAAGATGTTTGATTTCTTTGACACTAGCAAAATATAACATCACAATACTTTACCTATCACAATTTAGTTTAAGTGTTGTTGACCTTTGATAAGTTGGAATTTAGAGTCACATATACAATTTTTACTATTTTCAGTCATTTTTTACTTCCTGTCACATACTGAACTGCATGAAATCCAAATGAACAGGACTAATTGTGCTCTCTCAGTAAAGAAACTTGCAGTTTTTCAGTATTATATACCGATAATATCCATGATATGCTGTGAAAAGTATATTGTGACATAATTTATCACAATGTAACAATGCCCAGCACTATTCTGAACCTCTGAAACCCTACAGTTGTATTTTGGCCCACACTTCAGTTCCTCACTCTAACAAGCACATAACTTACATATTATTAAGACGTCTTATGATTGATAACTGAATGAAAAGTCTGCACATTCAGAAACTGAAGGTTTTTACTTTTTTATCCAAAAGTGTGGTTCCATCAGGACATTCCACTTTTGAGGGCCAAAAAACAAGATTTGAAGACTAAACTGTTATGTGGCATTATTTGGGTGTCATATTTGAAATGGATTATCCATCTCTTTAAGTGTTCAGAGAGAGCAGTTTTCGCCTTGTGGAGAGATTTGTCATTTATTGTGTAACACAGTTTACTCAGTTAATCTCAGAATGAATTATTTGCTTAATGCTTATTTAACTTTTAATGTCAAAATGATTCCTCCAGAGCTTCTCCTGTAGTCTGCATGGATCTGTAGTTATCTACAGTACTCAAGGGTTTGGATTTTCCAGCTCATGTCTGATTTATTAGACACTGTGTTTAGTAGGTTTAGTATGTTTAGTACAGCAGTCAGCAACTGCCATCTCCCTGTCTCCTTCCATTTCCTCAGTCTTATGTCTGAGTGCTTGACGAAGACATCTGATCTTCTGGTTTAAAGCAAAAGCTGCCCAAGAACTCCAGCCCAAATTCTTCCCTTTTATAGTCTTATATCACTACTCAAATTTAAACCATCTTAAAAATAAAAGTGGAAAAGTGTGTCTTTTGTGTCTTTTGAAATGATCCTATAAGTGAACTCCTTTTAATTCCTTCATGAATGTTTCAGTGTACAGTTCTGTGAGAAATGCGTTAAGAACCTTTTTAAAATTCAGAGAAGCGCTACAGTAATGTAAAGGTTCTGTATCGGGGTCACCAGTCATACCAACAAAGAGCTGCTGTGGCTGCAGGTGTTCATTCCAATCAAGTAGAAACATTGTTCCCTATGTCATGAGTTGAGCTCCTGTTTGGTTGGAATGAAAAAACCTGCACCCACACTGGCTAATTGCAGATAAGTCTGGTGACCCCTGCTCTGTGCCAGTGAAAGATCTTTTCAAGAACTTGTTGGGCCAAGCCAGGTACCATTTATGAACATTTTTTATGAGTGAATGTCGAAAGCACAGTATGAGCTTGCAGAGTTTCACACTGTAAATGATTTGTGTGTTGCAGGTTATTTCCGGGATCTGCTGAACCGCTCTGAGGCCTCTCTCCAGGACTCCTTCCAGAGGGGTTTTGGACCACTCTTCTCCCAGAACTCCCGGGTTTTCCAGGATCTGTATACAGATCTGCGGCTCTATTATCGTGGCTCCAAAATCAACCTGGAGGAGTCTCTCAATGACTTCTGGGCTCGCTTGCTGGAGAGGCTGCTGCGTTTCCTCAACGCACAATACAGCATCAGTGAGGACTACCTGGAGTGCGTGTCCAAGCAGTCAGAGACACTACGGCCGTTTGGGGAGACGCCCAGGGAGTTCAAGCTAAAGGTCACTCGCACTTTCGTGGCGGCCAGGTCTTTCGTGCAGGGGCTGGTGGTGGCTGGGGAGGTGGTCCGGAAAGTGTCCCAGGTACCATAATACACTTCTTACTGCTATTCTATTCACTATAGAAAACCACCAGTGAGTGTACACATGCCTTTCGAGTTTTTATATGTAATGTTGATGATGAAACAGTCAGACATCTGAATCTGAAATAATCTGAAAACCTGAAATGTTTTTTAGGGGCTATTTAGCCTTAGATCACCCTTTATGTATCCACCATCATGAACAGATTAAAATAAATGTATTTAAATACATTTTAGGCCACAATTTTATCACAAGGCTACTGTAAAAAATGTCTAAGACATCAGGCCATAAACATTTGATGTCATAACTTTCTGTGAGGGAGCTTTTACAGACATTAAACTTTTCAGATGTCCGGTTCCTATCATTACCACTGTGAACAATACTGACTCAGCAAGGTTCTCCAAAATGGAGCATTTCACATCAAACCACTCTGAATGAGTTTGTTTACATCTTAACCATTTAATTATGCAAGTGCCCCTTTAATTCAGTGTGGTTTGAAGCAAGTGTGTGATGATTTAGGTATTGCAATTTACATAATGCTAATTGAAGAACTAGCTTCTATTACTTGTTAGCCAGAGGTATTCACAAGTAGCTTTATGTGAGTCTGAGTCAAGTCTCAAGTCTCTGAGGTGCGAGTCTGAGTCAAGTCTCGAGCCTTTAGTAGAGAATTTCAATTTTTTGAAATAACAAGCCTTTCATTGTAGAAAACCCTTCAGTCTAAAGAACTGAACTGAAATGCTACATGCAGTTAATACAGTGCTTAAGATAAAGAGGCAAAACAAGTTAAAATGGCCGGTTAGTCTGTAGTTTGTATATTTTCTAGCTAGCGTATTGGCTAATCCAGCTGAAGTTTCAGTAAGTTCTACATTAATGTGGTCTGAACTTTGCTAAAACTTTGTCTAGATCAATTGGCAACTTAAGCTGAATTAGGTACCTGTTGCTAGTTTTTCCTCTTTTCTTTAAACACTGCATTTACTGCATGCAGCACTTGTTGTTTCGCTGTTTCGCTGTGTCAGGCTCCAGTCCTCTAAACTGCTGCCTCGAGTCCCCATGTTTGTTGTTAGCTACATTAGCCTCATGGCGCCAAATAAGCGAACATCTGACCGAACGAAATGTCTTGGCTGATTACTTTAGCTATGTGGAAGATTTTGTAATTGCTTTAAGGTCTTTCCACTTTTGCCTGATCGTGTTCTTGCTTTTGACAATATGCTATGACCATATCAAGTATAATGTAGTCTCAGATTCAGCAACAACCTCATCTAGGTCACTAGATATGTCACTCTAACATATCTCTATATATCAGCTAGAGAGGTATAACCTCACCCAGCACTGGGCTGTGGAGCTGTGGAAATTTGCTCTCTGGAGTGATGGAGCACCATCCGTGATGCCCTTAGGCTCATGTGCAGCCACTTCAGGGTGTCCCATTCTGTTCTAGCTGTGCTTCCTCAGTTGAATGCCTGTGTCAGCAGTGGGTGCACCTTAGTAGCTGAATTCACTAATTAAAAGAGGTGACTTTGGACATGTACTGTATCTGTTTTTATCTACAAAAACACCATTGAATCACCCAGACTGTACTAAGCTGATATCAGGGTCTGTCTTCCAGTCTGTGTGCTTGTTTCTTTTTTTCTCTGTCGTCCTCCGTCTTCTTACTGCCTTTCTATCTCTGCTTATTTGGTTTCAGCTTTTTATCTACTTCATGTTTGATGTCCTTTTTTTATCCTTTATTTCTCTGATCATGGACATGTTTTCTTCTCACTCTGATCTTTTTTTTTGTCTTGATTTAATGTGCCTCAGGGAACTGTACTGTTACTCAGTCATTGCGTATCATCCATCCTTCAATTCATTTGCTTTTATTTTATCTCTTTTTTTTTCATCTGGGCTTCCTTCCATGCATTTCTATTTGCATATTGCTATATATTTGTATGCAAACAAAAACAGCTGTAGGTGTAAATTGAAGGCTGTGTTGAGGAAACCTGACGATCAATATGGTCGGAAGGAAGTAGGAGCGTCAAGAACAACCCTGAGGCTGAAGCAATCAGCACACACACAGATATACACCTTGCCAAAGCAATCAGCCACTGCAGCTGCAATTAATGTCAGCATTACAGTGAAAGATGTCCTCTGCCCATCTTCGCCAACACCTATACACACGCACGCACGCATGCGCATACACACACACACACACACACACATACACACACACTCCAGCCCATACCTATTGAACTCTTGTCTTTCTTCCTTTTTTTACACTAGAATAACTGAAATAAGGGCATGTTGAAGTAATATACACATCTCAAATCTTCTCAGAATTACTCATTCATATATCAGGAAAAGAATGTTCTCTATGTTAACTTATTTCCACTTTGAGAGTTAACAAAACATTATTTGACCAGGGGCAGACAAACTTTTCAAACGACTGTATATGGTGTGAATGATACGCAGACAGAAACTGTGCCAAGTCAACAGTGATTAGTTTGTTATTATGCCTGTTAAGGAAGGGACATGGTCAGATCACCCCTGCTGTTTGCACTCAAAACATAGATTAACAATGAATTTGTGGTGTTGCAGATTACAGGCTGTACAACATAACATGCCATGACGCTCCCATATTCAGTTATATTTGGTGCTGTGTCAATGTGCCCAGTGAGTATAGTCAGAAATATACTCAACACAAGTATGTGAATGTAAATGACAACACCCGACTAACACTTTGCAAATGCATGGCTGTTTAGTACATACTCACTGTATGTTCTCTCATGAAAACACAGAGGAAAAATCAGAACGGGATGTGCTGTTATTCGAACAGTCACAGTAACTGAACATGTGAACAGCAAAGGAGTGTGAACTGCCTTGATTTTTTTCTGTTGGAATGAAACCTCATATCTTCAAAATGGTAATTTTACAGGAAAAGGATAAAACAGTCTTAAAATGTAATGAACACTAAAGTAACAGATGTAACGCTTAAGTTTTTTTGGTGCATTTCTGTTGGACCATTGATCATGAAAATTTAAACACAACACAAAGCGCAACTGGAAAAAAAAAGACTGTTGTATGATGACAACAGCAATATAATATATATTATATAATGTTTATGCAGTCTTTTTTGTAAGAGACGCGTACAACTGCTTTGCATGACAGCTGACTGGGCGAAAGCACTGTTGATACAAGACAGTTTGGTCAAGCTTGGCTGTCGCTCTTGTGTTGCCCTTGCCGTAATGCTCATTATAGAGTGCTATGATGCTTTAGTGTTCGGAAACAAAGAGATTAATCACTGTCTTGTTTTGTTTGGTGGAAAAGTGGGAGCCGAGCCCCTTCCTATTTCTCCCATTATATAAGAAACTATGTTTATAAAATAAAACCCTGGACGGTGCCCACTGGCGAGTACTCAAAGAACAGATGGAGTTAAAACAGATAAATGTTTCAGACAATTTCAGGATTAAAAGTAAGCAAATGCATAACAATAAAAAAAATATGAAAACATACCAGTTTCTTTCCATTTTTCAACAGCAAAAAGGCTTTGGAAAGTAGCTGAAATTACTGCAAAGTATTTCTTACTGGGCAATGAGTTGCTCAGCTCACTGACTAAGTAAAGCTAGCGTCATGATGGGATATAATACAGTTTAGCACAAAAGCTTTATAGGAACCTATTCATTTTTACTATAGACTTTTTCACCCTCTGTAGGCTTTACCAAGTGGCAATTCTTCTCACTACAGATTCTCTGGGAGCATTTCATTGAGTAATATTGTGCCAGTTTGCTTTAGGTGCTGATACACTAACACGCTTAATTTATATTTTATATTTTAATTCTCACAGTTACACTTCTTGCTGAATATTCTGATATTAAACTGTAGTAGCTACTGGGCTTGTGTGATCTCAAAATGACACTTTCACCAAAGTGCAGTATGACAAAATGAATGATGATTTAAAATGTTTGCACATTCTCTCTTAGCACAATTTTAAAGACCTTGCTAAGAACTCTACATTGCTATACAACTGCTATACTTTAAAATGTCTGACCAAACTTCTGTTTTCTGACCAATGCTTTGTAAGCTAAAACTAAAACTAAGTAACCAACACTGACTTTGTAAGCTAAAATTGCTAATACGAATTAGCTTTGTCAACACAAGCTAACTGGACAGCACTGTGTTAAAGCACTATGTCAAAAATACCTATAAATGTATAAGTTAGCATGCCTAAAATTTTGCTTTGTCTAGATTGTAACATATTCAGAAGGCTAACCTTAATCTATTCCTTTTGGAGTCATTAAAAGAGACCAAACCAAGCCTTTATTTCCAAAAAATACCACTAGTACAGTGTGTACTGGCAGTATCTGTATTAACAAATGACTGTGGCTGGTCCTGGCAATCCCTGCCATCATAAGCTCCAAAGTAATGTCTTGATTCATCCTGTTTAATTTCCCTGAGGAACTGAATGGAGTGAGCATGAAGGAAGGTGGGGGGGGATCCAACCCTATTCATGTCTGTGTGGTTTGATTTGTTAAAATTACTGACTTGTGTTTGAAACTGCTGGAAGGGCTAAAGCATTCTTCGCTGCCCTACTTGCCCTGCTCTGGATGAAGGCCGACCAGCCAAATCACTGCGCAAGATACTCATATATGAGCGTCCAAAACAAACCTTTACTAATCTTTTAACAAGATAATTGGTTTTCATTTGTTAAATTTCTTCTGATTGGCGTTTAAGGTGACTGTCATTTGACTGTCTCGGCACTAAGGGAATGCATATGGGTTGATAAGACGGTGACAGCTGCCATTAAGCAGGTATGTCAGTGTGTTTCTTTGCAATCTTATCTTCTGTCTTACTTCTGTGCCTTCCTTCTCGCTGAGTGAACAGTGTTTTGTGGCTGCTTCAAGAGCATTTGAGTGATATGTTCATCAGATTCTGATGATAAAAGCGAGAACGTGGACAGAACTACTGATGCTTTCGCTAAACATCTAAATGTCACTGAACCTTGGCCTGCTTACTGAGCGAGGCTACATATGTATAATCATACATATGCGCTCACAAACCACTGAGAAGGATGAATATTCTGACAAGATCCTCAGACAGATTTAATTATATCAGCAAAAAGAAACCAGCCGCAAGTGATGAGTTTGAACGCTGATTTTTTCTGTATTTTTCACACTGTGGTACCACACTGTATTCCACACTAGAGTACTGATTACCAAGTCAAATGAGGTACAAGTAGGGCTGTCGAAATAAAATTTGACATTTAAATGTTCGTTGAATCCAAGAATGCACGTTTGAGTGCACAAAACATCCATTCGAGTGATAAAACTACTTCCGCTGTGGCTCATGTGTCTCAGACAAATTAGTTACATTACATTATCGCAACGTGCCATTGCTGACCATAAAAAATTAGCAAGCTATAATTAGAAATATATGGGGTTTTAGATACTGTGGGAATATTTGCAAACAACTGACAGGTTTAAAGCAGCTCACTCATTTTGAAAGAGGTGATATGTTTACTTTATTAACTGAATAACACTAATGTGCAGAAATACATCTGCTTCATACATGATCTGCTTCAGATGTCAAACCAGTGCTTAAACTTTGCATCTTAATCAATACAGTGGTTCGATCCCTGGTGATGCTACAGCCATCTGGCTGGGAGTCCAAGCACAATTGGCCTCGCTCTCTGGTTGGATAGGATAGCCCCCCTTCTCGCCCCATGCTAGTCAGCGATCTGGCGGTCGCTGCTTTCCTCTGAGCGTGTTCGGCTGTCCAATGATGTTGCGTGAGTGGCACTTCAAAAAGATGTTGTGGCACTTTACAGGTCTCAGAGTGTGCTAGCCTTTGTGCTCCTTTGGATGTCTTTGGATTCCTAAATAGTGGGAGGAATTGTGGGAGGACATAATACAGTATTGATGTTTTCTGTAAATATAATCTCCACTTCTGACATATATCAAAAGTGGTTTATAATGTGCTTTCAAACATAACCCACTGACCAGGTGGGCTATTGCCCAGTCTGAGCGCAAAAGGCCTGAGGCTCAGACCCCCTCTGGGGTCTATCTGTGCAAAAGCCTGGTGCAAGACAAACAATTTGAAGTAATGGAATCATGTACAGTGTGATATAAAGGGAAAAAAGGAAAAATGCAAGAAGAGAAAGTGATGAAAGTGTAGTGACTTTAAATATGACCCAGACTAAAAGTCAAGGTAAGCCTCATACAGAGAAGCTGGCAGCATTGCTATCTGAAAAGGGCAAGAGAGTGTGTGTGTGTGCGCGTGTGTGCGTGTGTGTGTTTGTGAGTGCATGTGTGAAACCAACAAATGAAGACAAAAATAAGAGACCACAGGCAAAATGTGTTAGATGACAGGAGATGAAGACTCTGTCAAAGAAGATAGATGAATTGCTGGAATTTCTTCAAGTTCTCACTTTCTTAGTGTGTTTTAAGAGGGTTAGCGTATGTGTGTTTTTTTGTAAAAGTAATATATGTGTGTAAGTGTGTTTTTGTGTTGTTTTGTGTTTGTGTGTACATGTGGAGGTGTGTGTGTGTGTGTGTGTGTGTGTATAGAAGGTGGGGCATTTGTGTGTGTGTAAGAGCACATGTGTGAAACAAATGAAGATGAAAATAGGAGGTCAAAGGCAAAATGTGTCAGATGACAGGAAATGAAGGAGATGAAGATAAAGACTCTGTCAAAGATAACAAAAATACACACATATACACACATACACAGTCCCTCTCAAAACACAAACTGAGAAAGTGAGTGTGTTAGGAGGGATTGTATATGTGTGTGTATGTGTGTAAGTGCGTGTTTGTGTGTATATGTGGAGGGGTGTGTGTGTGTGTGTGCGTGTGTGTGTGAGTGTGTGTGTGTGTGTGTGATCTTTATTTTTTGCTTTCTCTGTTTTGTTCTGCCACACACTTCCAGTGTTGAAGCTCTTAAAAGTAATGCTCTTCCATAGTCAAGTCACCCATTTGAAACATGTCAGAACAGTTTAGTTCACTGCAGCACCAAAATGAAATGAAAATATATATATTTTTTGCTGTTTATGCTTACGAATAAATGCACTAAACAAAAAAAAACATTACACTTATGGATAAATTCACCTTCGAATAAGACAAAACAATAGAATATTAAATAAATAATAGATTATTATGGTGCATTAACAACAGTCGACTGAATTCACTCTGCCTATGCTGCAGTTCTGTTACAGTAGGCCGTCTGGCAGTCTGACTGACCTTGAATACGAGTTATAGCTGTGGGGTGGAGGCTCTTTACTGAAGGAGACACTGTAAAACTGCTGCATACAAGATAAAATATATTGTCTGCTGTGCACTTCAGATGAAATATGTGGAACTACGGAATTTCATTAGCAAGATTCAAATGTCTATGTTTAATTCAGAATGGCCAAAAAATAGTCTTGTGTACCAGCATTAGCTTAGTGCTTAGTACACTGCATTGGAAATCCCATTGATGCGATTAGCAAAAATGAGCGTTATTTATTTATTTATTTTTTGACTGGGCGTTGATATTTATAGATCAAACTGAAGGTCTAGTTTCTCACACACACACACACACACACACACACACACACGGCCGTACAAAGATATTTAAGTAGAATCGGCTTAGGATACTGTTTCATTCTTTTCTCTAAATGAATAACCAGTGATACATATTTTGCTCTCTCTCCCTCGCCGTTTCTGATTTGGTGCCAGTTTCAGTGAAGTAATTTGCTGGATAACTTTTTCATTAAAAGCAACCCGAACCAGTTCATTGTGCTCATTACTTGTGCACCCTGCACTCTCTCGCTTCCCAGGTACGTGTGCAGTAACACAGAGCATCTGTCAAGCATAGAACGAAAGACAAAAAAGAGATTGAATTTGACCATTCTTAATTGGAGTCATGAAAAAAGGAACAATGACATGAGAAGAAAGTTTCGAGAGACAGAGGAGTTGAAAGAGAGGAGTAAAATGAGACATGGAGCACAGCTGGTCCTCTTTTAGCATTTTTCCTTCTTATTAAGGACAGTGGATTCCTCCTGTCCTTGTAAGTGGGCCAGGCAGTGCATTTTTGCCCTCACCGAGAGGGAGATCGCTCACATTTCTCTATAATTACTACAGAGAATGCCTTTTAAAACACATCTCCTCCAAGCCGGCAACATATCTCTCACCGGAGACAGCATTTAGGGACAGCAGTATGAATAGAGCGTTAACGAGAAAGGGAGGAATGAAGGAGGGAGAGAGAGAGAGAGAACTAGTCATAAGCTTCCACAGAAAGAGCTGAGCCACTGTAATTCATTATTACCCTCATTACTATGAAAGTGGAGTCTAGTTGCTCTAATTTATTCAGTTTCTTCCTCAGGCTGCGTTCACAAAGGTGTTTTGTTATCTCTAAAATGCATCTCTTCCCACTGATTTAAATAAAAGCACCAATGCATTAGCGTGCATGAAGATTTCAGTCTGTTGTCCACTGAAGAAACTTTGAACTGTGCCAATGCATCAGCCAATAGGAGATGGTGAGGGGTGGGGCTTCAGTCAGTCATCAATGTTGAACAATACACCATCCATAGTCGTACAGTCCCTCTCTAAAGAAACAGCAGACAGTGGCTGGTTTGGATAAAGCTCACATGCTTGCAAGTGTTCTTTTTTTGGTTCCTTTCTTGAGAAAGAACAGCAAAAACCAGCAGTTTTCATGTTTGAATAAGTTTCCCCACTCACATCAATCTACACCCACAACAAACTGGGAACACGCATCAGTGCATTTTCCCAATGGATACCAAAATGTCTTGTGAATGAGGCCTCATTCTTAAAACAATAAGAAACATTTTTTGGAACCATGAACATGGGCGCTGTGGAATAGTCATTACAGGCCCTCACTCTACATATCACTCCAGACTTTCAAAGAGTGCATTTACATGCACTTAATAATCAGATAACTTTTGTCAGTAATCTAATCAATGCATGCACGCACTTGGGTAATCAGATAATGGGAAACTCTGGGTCTACATGAGTCAGGCAGTAATCAGATTTCTGCTTTGCAACCAGCCAATAAATCACAGAAGAAGACACAGCATAAACGTAAAGTAAAGCTCGAGCTTCATGTCATGGCTTTTTTTTTTTTTTTGTATAATCATTATGCCACTTTACCTGAAAACATGAACATACATCATCCAGAAGATGAAGAATATTTAGATCTTTAATTTCATCAAGCATGTAGTTGGTTTCAGCATCACTCCAAAAGCGATTTGCTGCATCTCATGGGAAACTGCTTGCTTATTTCCAGTACCACCGTCTGTTTTCGCACATGCGCAGACTGAAAAATGTGAAAGAAATCAGAGTAAGCGTTTACATGCACTGAGAAATCAGATAACTAAAATCCAGCTCTCTGTATCAGATTTCTCAATTGGATTTCTTACTCCACTCCAAGAAATCAGAGTGTGGAGATTATGATCAGATTACTGAGTGCATGTAAACCCACTCAGTGTTTTAGGCTGTTTTCACGTCTAGTTTGTTTTCTACAGTCCACTGCAACATTTTGGTTTTTGTAACATTTGTGTCTTTTCTTATTTGACTTGGTTGGTTTCACTCAATGATTGAAATGCACCAATTTACCTCTGTTATATTCTGTTCATATTTGCCTCCAATAAACAACCTATATTTTATTCTGACTTTCACTAGTCTATCACAGTATGAAATTCAGATCTACAGTGGGTTGCAAAAGTATTCAGCCCCCTTGAACTTTTCAACCTTTTGCCACATTTCAGGCTTCAAACATAAAGATATGAAATTGTAATTTTTTGTGAAGAATCAACAACAAGTGGGACACAATTGTGAAGTGGAACGAAATTTATTGGATATTTTAAACTTTTTTTAGAAATAAAAAACTGAAAAGTGGGGCGTGCAATATTATTCGGCCCCTTTACTTTCAGTGCAGCAAACTCACTCCAGAAGTTCAGTGAGGATCTCTGAATGATCCAATGTTGACCTAAATGACTGATGATGATAAATAGAATCCACCTCTGTGTAATCAAGTCTCCGTATAAATGCACCTGCTCTGTGATAGTCTCAGAGTTCTGTTTAAAGCGCAGAGAGCATCATGAAGACCAAGGAACACACCAGGCAGGTCCGAGATACTGTTGTGGAGAGGTTTAAAGCCGGATTTGGATAGAAAAAGATTTCCCAAGCTTTAAACATCTCAAGGAGCACTGTGCAAGCGATCATATTGAAATGGAAGGAGCATCAGACCACTGCAAATCTACCAAGACCCGGCCGTCCCTCTAAACTTTCAGCTCAAACAAGGAGAAGACTGATCATAGATGCAGCCAAGAGGCCCATGATCACTCTGGATGAACTGCAGAGATCTACAGCTGAGGTGGGAGACTTTGTCCATAGGACAACGATCAGTGGTACACTGCACAAATCTGGGCTTTATGGAAGAGTGGCAAGAAAAAGCCATTTCTCAAAGATATCCATAAAAAGTCTCATTTAATGTTTGCCACAAGCCACCTGGGAGACACACCAAACATGTGGAAGAAGGTGCTCTGGTCAGATGAAACCAAAATCGAACTTATGTTTGGCGTAAAAGCAATACAGCTCATCACCCTGAACACACCATCCCCACTGTCAAACATGGTGGTGGCAGCATCATGGTTTGGGCCTGCTTTTCTTCAGCAGGGACAGGGAAGATGGTTAATATTGATGGGAAGATGGATGGAGCCAAATACAGGACCATTCTGGAAGAAAACCTGTTGGAGTCTGCAAAAGACCTGAGACTGGGACGGAGAGTTATCTTCCAACAAGACAATGATCCAAAACATAAAGCAACATCTACAATGGAATGGTTCACAAATAAACGTATCCAGGTGTTAGAATGGCCAAGTCAAAGTCCAGACCTGAATCCAATCGAGAATCTGTGGAAAGAGCTGAAAACTGCTGTTCACAAACGCTCTCCATCCAACTTCACTGAGCTCGAGCTGTTTTGCAAGGAAGAATGGGCAAAAATTTCAGTCTCTCGATGTGCAAGACTGACAGAGACGTACCCCAAGCCACTTGCAGCTGTAATCACAGCAAAAGGTGGCGCTACAAAGTATTAAAGCAAGGGGGCTGAATAATATTGCACGCCCCACTTTTCAGTTTTTTATTTCTAAAAAAAGTTTAAAATATCCAACAAATTTCGTTCCACTTCACGATTGTGTCCCACTTGTTGTTGACTCTTCACAAAAAATGTCAATTTCATATCTTTATGTTTGAAGCCTGAAATGTGGCAAAAGGTTGAAAAGTTCAAGGGGGCTGAATACTTTTGCAACCCACTGTATCTCGCACTTCTATTCATGATGAAATATATTATACCCATTGTGTCGCTAAATGTCTACATATATTACAATAGCAGTAAAAAATAGATCTTACTTGATAGCTAGATCTAGTGGTTTAATTACAGGTCCATTATGCTTGGAACAGTTGAAGGTAAAAGAGAAACAGGATGACCAGCTACAAGATGGATGGATGTAATCAGAAAAAAATTAAACAGGCCATGCAGAGGCCTAAAGATACAATAGAGCACAGGATATTGTTACATTATATATTACATTATCCACATGGTCGACCAGAAGTCAAAAATCTTGCCACAGAAGGAGAATCAGTTGAGATCATGTGTCCTACAGTATCTGTACCACCAGTAGCCATGTTTATGGCACCTATGCAACACAGAAGGAGCATAAATGAGTCCTCTACCTATCACAAATCTGTAGAGTTGAAGTTCAGCCGGTTCAGATAACTTTCAAGTGACTTTACTGCAAATGTACTTGTACCCTGGATATAACATAAATAGACAAGTGGAAAGAGACTGTACTGTAAACAGCCTGGCACACAGACTGTATAAGCACAGCACTGTCTGGGAATGATAATCTAAACTGAAATATGATAATAGTATAAATAAAAATATTATGGACTAAGCAGCTCAGGGTTGAAAATTCTTCTCTAATCATTGTGCTGTGCTGCAAAATATCACAGTATCTCAGTAACATTTAAAATAGTTAATGTGACCAATTACACATGACCTCCAAACTTTGGCAGACATGCTGTAGTAAATGGCTTCTCCATTTGTCTGAACATCACTGACTGCCGGAACTGCTTTCCCACCATTTTACCACTGATAAATTACTAAGTATATTCATAATCGGTAGAGATTAGGGACGTACGTGTGTGTGTGTAATGTATGCCTCGCAGTGCCTGTTGTAATCACTTTATTGGCTTCAATCTTGTAGCGTAACTTAATTAGCTATCAGGATGTAGCCTGTGCTACTGCAAAACCCAAGAACAGGCAGCATGCCTTAACCTCGAGCTGGTGTAGCGTTAGCGGCATGGCTAAGTCTATTAAGCTCATTGTTTTGGTGTTTGATGCCAGATTTGTTCTGGCTGCGATGAAGTCCTCATTAGTGTGCAGAGGAGGAACTTTGGCCACCAGGGAAGGAAATTGTGATCCAGACAGCCAAAAAAGCTCTGTCTAGGAAACATCAGGAACTTTCACAGATGAATGATTCTAGACCTTCAGACAGTTAGAGAGAGATTCCTTTCTTAGCATGTTTGTATTGGAGTTTGCAGGCTGGGAACATTTTCTCCTCTGATTAGCTAAACGTCAGCATACTACTGGTGATTTTAATGCTTGTTATGAAGAAAAGGACCATAATACATTGAAACGATATTAAACTAAGATAATATAATGGTTATGATAGAGAAAATCATTTGGAAGGCTGTATAGCCCTAACACTTACCCCTCTTACCCCTACCACCGAGCCCTACAATTCTATTGCAACAAAAATCAGGATGCCGTACCCCTAGATGTGAACATGCAAAATGGAAGGGTAGGGCTAGGTGGTAGGGGTGAAAGGTGAAATGGGATTGGGCCTAAGATTTTTGTGTTACCAGTTTAATGTGTTTGGCCCGCTTGTAATCTACACTGTGGGCCTCTTCAGCTGTGCCATGATTGTGAGCTGACTGTCCAGAGATTTGTTCAATTCTGAATATTTTTGCACCAAGCCCTGGATTTGTTGATTTAAATTCTATTTTATCGAGTTTATAGTGTATAATTTGTCCAAAATACCCAAAAAGAGGTCTGTTTGTTCATGTTTTGATGCTCTGGTCAACACCTGATGAAAAATGAGTTTCCAAAACAAATTCACTTTGAAGCTTTGCTCAAATTTCAGCAGCCTCTGATTCACATTGTGGATTTCAGTGTAGTACTGGGCTCGCTGTGTATTCTGGGGCAATAGTTGCATGCGGTCCGGTACCCCATGCACATCATTTTAGAACTGTAAACAAACAGGACCCCATGCATATATTTCTAGAACCACATGTCCAGATAATTAGATTTCTAGAACCCCATGTCAAAAGTTCTGAAACATCATGTCCAGATGTGTAAAAGCCCTGCTTCGATTTTTAGATCCATATGTCACTTAGTGCCTAGAAACAAAAGCCTACATTTAAACCCTTAACCAGATTTCTGGAACCCCATGGCCAAATTTCTAGAACCACCTGGCCAGATTTCTAGAACTCACATTAATTTATTATTAAATGACCCTTCTTAGTCCCACAACAGGGAAATTTCACTTCCGCATTTTACCCATCCATGCAGTGAAACGCCAGTGAACACACTAGGGGGCAGTGAGCACACTTGCCCAGAACGGTGGGCAGCCCTATCCATGGTGCCCGGGGAGCAGTTTGGGGTTAGGTGCCTTGCTCAAGGGCACTTCAGTCATGTACTGTCGGCTCATTGGATCGAACTGGTGACCTTCCCATCACAAGGCTGGTTCCCTAACCTCCAGCCCATGACTTTCCAACATACCTGTGTTTCTAGAACTCCATGGCCAGATTTCTTGAGCCCCTTGCCCAGATGTCTTGAACCTTTTAATCATAATTCTAGAATCCCATTATGAGTCTTCTATAACCCCATACTCGCCTTTATTTAACCTTATGACCATATTTCTAGAACTCCATGTCCAGATGTCTTTAACCCTTAACCCAGATGTCTTGAACCTTTACACAGAATTTTAGAACCCCATTATAAGTCTTCTATAACCCCATATTTAAATGTGTAAAACCTAGAAATCCATGCCTAGATTTCTAGAAATCCATGCCTAGATTTCTAGAAATCTATGCCTATGCAGTGTTCTAGACCCTCATGCCCCATCTATAGACACCTATGCTTAGATTTCAAGAAATCTATGCCCAAACTTCTAGATCTCCTTGGCCAGATCTTTAGAACTCCTTGCCCAGATTTCTCGGGTTCCCATCCCAAGATTTCTAGAATCCTATTACAAGAGCACCATTGGAACTGTTGCTGGCCTGTGGAACTGTATTGCATGAACTTGCTGATAGGCCTCTGTCCAGCCTTCTAATGATGTGATGAGTCACAGATGCTCTTGGGTGGTTTGATGTGGTATAATTCCCCTTCATTAACATGTTCCCTTTCTCTATTCTTCTCTTTCTTTCTCACCCACATTCTCTCTTTTTCTCACTTTCCTTGTCTCCTACGCTCATTCTTGCTCTATCCACACATACATATACGCGCACATCCTCAATCTGGCTCCTGTTTCATAAGTCTGCCCTCTCGCCTCTTTCTTTTACTTTCTGTTTCTTCCCGCTGCTACTGTTTTCCTCCCACTTTCCTTATCACTATTCTCACTGACCAAGCTCTTCCTGAGCTATTTTTTTATTTTCTCTTCTCATTAAAAATGTGTGAGTCACAGCTCCCTTAAGGATTCTCTGCATGATTGTCTGCGTCTGTTGTTCCATAGAGAGTGAAGGTGTCTGAAGGAAGGGCCTTGTCCTAGGTCTGACTTACAGACTTATTTGTGTCAAAATGTCTTGCATGAAAAAAAATCAGATCAAAAAATTGAACTTTTCCTCTAACTGCACCCACTAAAGGAGCAATATGTAATATATTAACTGTAGTAAATCATAAAATGACCATGATATGTCTTCAGAGGTAAAGGAGACTTGCTGTGTTGAAATCCTGGTGACAGTACTGGTGACAGGTGACTACAGCCAGCATGTTCTCCTTTGAAATGTCTGTTCCGGAGCAGAAAATGCATGCAATGTAATTGACAGAGGTATAAAAAAATGTCCACATTAGCTGGTGTATCATTGACAAGCAATAAAAACATTACAAATGTATACACTAGCTGATCAACCAACAATGCATGACGTCGCTTGCTGTTGTCAAAGTTTAAGATTGCGCTCATTCGGGTAGGTTCAGTGTCCTCCTGGCAACCCGAGTGTGCTTCGAGTCTGGGGAGAAGGGAGTGGGGGCATACAGATCTCTCCAATATTTTGAATTTGGATTGCTTGCTGTCAGTATTACATATTGCTCCTTTAAACAGGAAACTTATACTTAGCAATACTGGCACTGCAAAAGGCCACAATATCCAAATAGGCCCAACTTATCATAATGGCAGTGTGTAGCAGTAGAATCACAACACTAATATTTTGTCCACATTGTGCAGCCCTAATGGTCTCTAATATTTTAATAGACCCAGTTTAAGTTAGAATGTTCTGCTGTTAATAAGCAATTAAATGAATACATAACACATGATTCCTAATCAGATTCAGAGTGCTTCTGCCTACTTATGCATGCTACTCACCTCCTTGCTGCTCCTCAGCAGTTTTACCTCTCCTTGTGTAAATTTCGAATCAGCACCCTGATGGAGATCACACCTCTCAGATGCCTTGGAGGCACATCTTAGCTGATAGAGATTTTACCTTCGTAATTTACACCCTTGGTACCTGAGTGATTTATGTTTTATAGGGCTTGGCCAGCATAAGTAGTATTTGCTCCTCAGTTGCTTTGATATGAGTTCATGCTGATAGGTGTAATAATGCCCGTGGCATTTAAGAGGCGGCTGTTTGTGAAATGAGTCTCGCTTGACATGGACAAAGAGACTATTGGTGCAAATCTCCAGTTTCTCTGAGACAGGGGTAAAAGTATACACTTTAACAGCTATATGCTGTATCATAGCCTCTGAGTCTCTGACCTTGATACTAAAGGATTCTTACCATACTCAGCTGACTCAACAGAGTTTCACCTTACAGCAGCTACAAATCTCATGGCAAAGCTTAAAGCAGCAACAAAACTGTTTTGTACTTTTACTTGGAATTAGTTAATTTTTCAGTATTTATTTGTGCTTTTCCTTTATTCGTTTCATTCACTCTCCTCCCATTTCCAAACATCCTTTCCTTTCCTTTCCTTTCCTTTCCTTTCCTTTCCTTTCCTTTCCTTTCCTTTCCTTTCCTTTCCAAATCAATCTTTCCTTTCCTTTCCTTTCCAAATCAATCTTTCCTTTCCTTTCCTTTCCATTCCTTTCCAAATCAATCTTTTCTTTCCTTTCCTTTCCTTTCCAAATCAACCTTTCCTTTCATTTCATCCTTTCCTCTCCTTTCCTTTCCTTTCCTTTCCTTTCCAAATCAAATCAAACCAAACTAATCTTTTCCTTTCCAAACCAAACCAAACTAATCCCTTTCTTTCCTTTCCTCTCCTCTCCTTTCCTTTCCTTACCAAACCATTCCTTTCCTTTCTAAACTTCTCCAAGCTTTTACTTTCTTTTTAAAGTGACATACATCAACCTTCCTTGAAAGATCTGCTTGTGTTTAGCTGTAGTGGCTGATGACATTCCTTGTGTTTGTGTAAGATGTCAAAAGCACAAGCCATTTCTGCTAAAAGTAGCCAGTTTTATAGCAGCTACCAACTCAGGGACCACACAAAAATGCAGTTAAGGGTGTGTCTGCTGAGACAGGCTCCGTGTGTGTTAAGGCCACTATCAGCCGTCACGTCTTTAAAGCGCAGAATGGTAAGACCAGCAGATTTTGCTGAGTGGAAATGTCACACCTCTGCGGACACACATCAAAAGCACTGCACTGTTCAGGGACTCTGCTGTTTCCGTGGTTACTTAGAGCATAACAAAAACAGTCTACATGGTGTGAAGACTGAAAGAAGTGAATCAGGCCTAAAACTGAGCAGTAGCAGCTATTATAGAGTCCCTTTATGTTGCAGCAGATCAAGTAACCTCAATTTCGAGGTGACTCTGACACCTGGACAGAAAGCAGTAGTAGAAAAGTACAATCAGTCAGTTTCTTCTAGTCATTGAGGCAGACTTCTGAAGGCATGTCGTCATTCAACTCCAGGTATAAGCAGATTTCTGTATGGGAAAAATGAATGGCATTTGTGAAAATTGCCGCTGTCCCGCCCTGTGGTAAAGAAAGTTCCAAGGCTGATATATTTCATACACCCCTCCCATGTCACTAGATCCTCTGAATTATAAAATTGCCAAGAAATTGAAATATGAATGTTGTTACATGCTAACACTGCTGTGCACTGAATTGACATCATAACACTGCCAACCTTGACAAAATGCTCCATGTAAACCAGCAAGATTTGTCAAATGTGCGAGTTGTTTCGGCAGTAGTAGCTGACTGTGAGTGCGTTTACATGTATACTAAGTTCTGCAGATCTGATAAAGAAATCTGATAGAGAGCTGGTATTTAGCTCAGTCATCAGATTTCTCAGTGCATGTAAACTCTTACTCTGATTCCTTTCAGATTTCTCAGTCTGCGCATGTGCAAAAACAGCGGTCTGTCTGTTTATAATAAGCGAGCAGTGTTGCTGTGAGATGCAGCAAAACACTTTGAAGCAGCGCTGAAACCAACTACATGCTTGATGAAATGAAGGATTTAAATATTCTTGATCTCCTACATGGTGTATGTTTATATTTCCAGGTAAAGTGGCGCAATGGTAAAGTTGGCATGAAGTTTGAGTTTTACATTACATTTCAAACACGTCTTTTTCTGTGAGTTTACTGGCTGGTTGCATAGCAGAAATACGATTACTGCCTGACTCTTGTAAACCTGGAGTTTCCCCATTATCTGATGCTCAGATAATCTTTTCTGCAGTTATCGGATTATTAAGTGCATGTAAACACATTCAGTGAGAGTTGCTGGTGTTGGTATATAACAGTGTTATATAGTTTAATTATAGCCTTTTCTCAGTTCACTGTGCAGGAGCTTTAGCTTGCTTATAGTATGTCTGCATTATTCATATTTAGACTGCTAAACAACCTCGTAATTCAGCAGATTCAGTGATACTTCCAAAACAGTATGTTTCAATACTTTATTTGCACTATAATTTAAAAAGATTTGCTGCTGTTGGAAGAAAACCTTGTATCTTATTTTTCAGTTTGTGACATAATTTGAAAATGCCTCTTGCTCTTTACTTTGCATATAAATTTCATAATGATTAGACCAAAAGAAATCCAAAAAGTCTGGCTCCATTGACTTACATTAAAAAAAAAGTATGTTTTTTTTTGTTCTCCTGTAAAGTTACCATTTTAGAGATATGAGGTTTTCCTCCGACAGCAGTGATATATAATATAGAACATAGTTTACTTCTACTACCCATTTAGTCTTTGCATTTCTGGCAGAATCTGATTTGAACACCTCATTGAGTCTGTTTTGTGTTCTAGTGTCGGTGCTGGATATGTATTTCATTTCTTCTGAATTTCAGAAGGAGAAAGCCATTTTCACTCATGCACAGTTGTTACAGTCTATGGGCTGACCTTCAAGCAGACATATTCATATATCAAAAAAGAAAATCATTTCCTTGGCTCCCAGCTGACCATTTCAAATTGAATAGAGGAGAATGAGATATATCGAGCCAGCGGGTAAAATGAGCCACCTTTTGTATTTGGGCAACCATGCGCAGAAATAAGCATGGGATCACAGATTCAGGAAAAATAGTTCAATTCACATGAATTCTGGTTGAGATGAGCACATGGAGAGAGTGGTGAGCTAACCAGAGCCAAAAAAGCTTTTTCTCACGCCAAGTGAAATTATAAAGATAAAAAAGATATCAGTCTTGGATGTTAAAAGAAAGGCTTGGGATACTTTTATTATACTAGGTTACAGCAGTATAAGGTCATAAACATAGGACTTTATCATCTTAATGAGTATTAGAGGAGTCTGTTAGCCTGTTAGCTTTTGAAAGAGTAGTAGTCTGCATCTTTGAAAAACTGAAAATAAATAATTGATTATTTTTTAGGATTTATGATTTTTATTTAAAAACTTAGCTGGGTCATTCTCCATTTGGAGTGGAAAACTATAGAATGGAACAAACTAGATTTCCTTTCCAAGCACTTTTGGAGCATTTCAGTTGTTCCATTTATCAAATTTTCGCTCGTTGTAAAGGTCAGCTTCAAATCCTATAAAAAAGTACAAAACAACAAAAATTAAGATACAAGGTAAGATACTATGCTGGTTTTGCTAGCAGGATATATGTAAGAGATATTTTTGTTGAGTACAGTAACATGTAGCTATCAATATAATCATCCCATCATCATAATCTTGTAAAAATAAATTTTAAAAGCAGTTTTGCATTTAAAAACAAGTATCATAACGTATAATATTGTATATTATCCATCCATCCATCCATCTTCTAAGCCGATTCTCCCTCAGGGTCGCGGGGGGGGGGTGCTGGAGCCTATCCCAGCAGTCTTCGGGCGGAAGGCAGGATACACCCTGGACAGGTCGCCAGACCATCGCAGGGCATTGTATATTATACAATACAATAATATTGTAAACAAACACAACAGTATGTCCGCTGTAACCTGGCAACTGTAAATTTCTAGAAGAATTTTAGTAGTGTTGGTCTGATGTATTACCAGGCACATGAGTCTGGATTGTAGTCATTGAGTTTTGAGAAGTACAACCATGTTGTGCACTAGACTTCTCTGTTTTTAAAGGCTGGTGGGGGCATTTTTTGATCCATGGAGTTGTTGGTTGTATTTCCAGTAAGTTACATAACCAAGAACTGTTATGGTCACCAGTAAATAAGATTATTAATGTGTTTTGCGTCCAGCCAAAATATGTGTCCCAGATTCTTTCTGCATTTTTTTGCTTGATTGTACCGCTATGGTTTGGTCAGAATTCTGGAAACAGACTTCCATTAAAGACATTAAAAGAAGGATTAACTGCCTTCTTGTACGCGATAGACATTAATGACTTCACTCACCCTGAAACAGTCAATTCCCAGACCAAACATCATGATGAAAAACACATAAATATAAACAGCTACTGGATACAGTTACCATAGCCTGTAAACAGACTTCACATCACATTACATAAAGCTATCAAAATGTTACATAATCTTTAAGTACAGGTTGTGATTCTTTGAGAACAAAATTGGCTGGTTTAAGGTTTCATGTACAAACGCTAACAATAGCGGCTTTCGGTCAGAGCAACATTGGCTATTCCATATAATTTTGAGTGGCCTCTGCTTTGGTCAGGTGGCTGCATGGGTGTATGTTCCTCTTGCGGTAAGTAGAGATTATGGTTAGTAGCAGTGTAGAATGCTGAAGAGGCTGGAAGTGCTCTGGGTTTCCTGCCCTGTTCCCTCTGTGCTCTCGAAGGCTGTGCACAGTGACCTGTGCTGAGGAGGAGAGGGGAAGTTGGTGTGGCTTGACAAAAGGAAATTACAGTGATTACCAGGCAATTTAGTGCTTATGCACTTGTCCAGGTTGTTGAAAAGATTTGCTTCCTGAACGAATTACAGCCGTTTTACTAAAGTTTGATTGGAAACTTCAATCAGCTGTTTCATATCCACCACCCACCTCCCCAAAAACAGCACCCGCACGTCTCACACCATGTTCTCTTCATCATCATCATCTTCTTCTTTTCAATTGTGATTTTTTTTTCCATCATCATCTTCTCCACCTCCTCCTTTTTCATTTTGATTAGGTCTCCTCTTCTTTCTTTTCTTCTTCTTCTTCTTCTTCTTCTCTCCCCCTCTTATTTCTACTTGTTCCCTTTTCTTCTATTACTTTCATTTTTCTTCTTATTTTTCTTTTTGCTATTTCATGATTCTTTTCCTTCTTCATATTTCTTTTGTTAGATTTTTTCATCTTGATGTTCATCTTTTCTTCTTCTTCTTCCCCTATTACTACTAGTACATCATTTTTGCTTCTTCTTTGCTTTTTTCCTCTTTTACTACTACATCTGTTGTTCTCTTCCTTCTCCATCTTCTTCTTTCATATCTTCTTATTCAACATCAAAATTTCATGCTTCTGCTTCTTTTTTTATAATTTTTGTTTCTTCTTCATCTTCTTCCCCTGCATTTTCATCATCATCACCATCTTCTGCATTTTCATAATTTTCTTCTTCTTGCTCTTCTTTGTCTTCATATTCCTCATTAATCTTGGATTTTCATACAAGCAAAATATCATTTCAAATGATTTTCAATGATGAATCACTTTGGCAGTTTAATTTAGCCCCAAGACTAGGTTTAATCCATGCCCAGAAAGCTGCTCCTATTTGTTACTGTGAGCAAATACCTCTCTCTCTCTCTCTCTCGCTCTTTTTCTCTCTCCTTCTCTATCTATCTATCTATGCTCCTCAGGTTCCACTGAGTGCGGAGTGTGTGCGGGCTCTGATGAAGCTGACGTACTGTCCTCACTGTAGAGGTGTGGCCTCAGTCAAGCCCTGCTCCAGCTACTGCAGGAACGTGATGAAGGGCTGCCTGGCCAATCAAGCGGATCTGGACACTGAGTGGAAGAACTTGGCAGGTGGGCAGGGTCTTCTGTGGGCCTCAGTTCAATGAGCGTCAGAACAGGAATAAGATTTAGAATCAGAGTGAGTGGAAAGGAATTTGCATGGGGCTCATATGAACATCGTCACAGTGAAGTCTAGAGTTACTGTTATTGTTTTGATGCACCATTTAAAGGGCTCAAATCATGGTCTACTGAATTCCTCACGTTCCTTAAATAAGAGTTTGATATGAGATATAAACATTGTTAATATTTCAAAATGTACTCTCCAAACAAACGGTCCATACAGTCCATATATGAAAACCGACCTGCCAATACAGCCATTTCGCTGATGTCGCAAATACCAGTGCATTTACATACACCCGCCTACAGCAGTTTAGCTCCGCCTATACACGCCAAAGTAATAAGGACTGTTTCAGCCCAGTCTGCTTTTTGGGTGAGATGCAATACAGGGCAGCCAATCAGAAAAGAGGTGATTTACATATATGATTCTTGAAGGCACAGTAACAAAAACAGCCCATTAAATTCTAAGGGAGGCCAGAAGATGGTCATGTAAAAATGATTTATGACTGATTTTGCATATAATCTCAAACTTTGAGCAAGGACTTTGGGGGGAAAAATGTAAAGTATAGACCCTAAAAGTGTGATGACGTGATTATATAATTTTATATTTCTTTTTTTCTGCTTGTTTGCTGCAATGATAAAAATGTTGCAAAATTGTAAAAGATGGTTCTGATTTCTACAAAACAAGTCTGTATGCATGACAAAAACATTTTATCACATTCAAATCATCATTAAAATATCTCCTTCTCTACTTTGGAACATAAATGTAATATCAGTTCAGGGTTTAGAATCTGTACTTTTAGGCAATAGGAGAGAAATAATAAAACATTTCAATCAACTACACATTCTCTTGTTATCACCAGAGTTTTTATAGTGTTAGAATAATGGCTGTGGTGTGATTCACTGATCGTTTCTTTTTTTTGCAGCTTCATTTGTTGGAAACAACAAATTACCCTCAATCACTATTTACCCATAATAGGAAGAGCTTTAAAATGAAAGCATTTGCTCAGAATATTAATTGCATTTGTGCGAACACTGATGTTCTCTCCAGACGATTTACTTCATTGACCGTGTGTGTGTGTGTGTGTGTGTGTTTGTGTGTGCAGAGGCTATGTTACAGGTAGCTGATAGGCTTAACAGACCCTACAGTATGAATGCTGCAGTGCTCTCCCTGCCCAAGCGCATCGCTGAGGCCATCCTCTACATGCAGGACAACCTGAGCACCTTCAACAGCAAGGTCCAGCTCCAACTGCACATCCAGCCATGAGACAACCACACATACACACTCACAGACACTTATTAAGCTGATATGTGTGATTCGAGTCCTCCAAATACAGCAGAAAGCATGACAAATCATCAAAGTTAAGAAATAAATTCCTGAAGGAGGCAATATTATCTGGTACTGGAGTAAGCTCGTTTCACTTGACAGGATTACGTGGAATATGTATGAAAAGTCTGGAAACAGATGGAATAATCTGCTCGGGCAGGAAAAATCCTATAAAGTGAAATATTAGATTTGCTCCAACTTAAAGTATCTCCACTGGTTGGTTGTTTATTTATTCATTTGTTTGTTTGTTTATTACAATGAATGACTGATGTCTTTCTCATTCTCTTTGGTGTTATGGTTGAAATTGCCACCAGTGGGAGATGGAAGGCCAAATGCAGGAAGTGTTTACTACTTAGGAACTTTAGGAAAGCAATGAAACTTCACTCTTCAGTTTCTTAGAACCAGGAAAAGAGCAACAAAAATATTTTCATTTATAGTTGTCATTTCAGTATTAGCAATAGTGATACCTTTTTAAGGTAGTATTTATTATATCAGTGAATCCAATATTTTTGTAATGTTTTACAGTCAAATTCTCAATATGTATTATCAAAATGAAATATTGGAATATTATGAAATATTACATTGCCAAGTTAATTACTGTATTTATTGGAAGGTATGTATGCTGTTGATATCAGCCTGATACTCTGTATCAGATCGGCCATCTCAACACAATCTGCTTTTTGTGCTACAGTTTCTCATTAGATTTCTGTGAAGTTCATAAAATCTTTACAATTTCCGTAAAGCTTGTCCGAACTAGCAACAGCTGCTATGAGCAAAATGCATATGTGGGCGGAGCATGGATAGGTCAGTTCCAGATTTGAATAATAAAGAAGGAAATAGACTTGTCGCATTTTATTAGATTTTGTGGGGGGTATGTGCTTTCTCTTCAGCAGGAACATTAGCTGACTTGGCTGCATTGCTCTTGGCCAGCCATTAAGCCTTCGCTATTATTGCTGCCATTAGACACAATTAGCATCTATGAAATATTCATACAGCTTATGTAGAAATTATGGTAATAGTGAGAGGACGAAAATAACTGTCTTGCTCAACCTTCCCTGCAAACTTTGGTTATAATGATTAATATGCAGGTAGTTTGCGGTTTAGATGCAATTTTTTGTAAATTATGGTCACGTGTTCAGAGAGCAGCCCAGTCCAGAAGGCAACTGGAGAGGACTTTAACTACCAGCACACTGTTAGTGAGCGCACTTCCATTCACAACTACTAATTTGTGTCGTTTTATACTTAGCCTAACCCTTGAGCTTAACTGTGTGAAAAGAGATATTTAAATATTATTTATTTAAATGAGCAAAAATGTAGAGAAATTATTATTATTATTATCATTATTATTATTCCTGGCCCAAACAGCATTTTACAATTGTTGAATCCACATTCTCAAAATCACTCTTGAAAATAATACAATTACACTTCCATTTTAATCAATGCTTCAGTCCACACTGACTATGGTAGATATTGGTTTTACGTCTGTCACTAGCCCATCACGTTTTTTTCACTTCCACTGAGTGTATCGTGAACTCTATAGAGATCCATTCAAATCACACAATTCCACTTTCTTAGTGCTATACACTGCATTTAAAATAGTAATAATAGTAATAATAATAATTCAGTAGTTCAAAATGATGTGTGGAGGAGACTCTTCTCTGATACAGTGGTTAAACTATTGTGATCTTGACCAGATTGGTCAAATTTGAAACGTGCTTAATACTGTTTAATTAGAAAACAAAGAACGAAAAACTAATATTGGAGCTGAGTTGGTGGCAGTGTGGAATTGAAGCATGGCGGTACTCGGATAAGGACTATCCACTATATTCACATAATGTATCCCACAAAAGTGAGTACACCCCTCACATTTCTGCATTTATTTTATTTTTTCTTTTCATGGGACAACACTATAGAAATTAAACTTGGATATACCTTATAAGCAGTACAGTTTGCATAGCAGTATAAATTTACTGTCCTCTGAAAAGAACTCAACAAAGCCATTAATGTCTAAATAACTGGCAACACAAGTGAGTCCACCTCACAGTGAACATGTCCAAATTGTCCACAATTGTGTCGTCGTCCCTCCCTGGTGTCATGTGGCTCGTTAGAGTTACAAGATTCCAGGTGTGAATGGGGACCAGGGCTGTTAAATTTTATGTTTTGGGTACAATTCGCTCATACTGGCCACTGGATATTCAACATGGCACCTCATGGCAAAGAATTCTCTGAGGATGTGAGGAATAGAATTGTTGTTCTCCACAAAGATGGTCTAGGCTATAAGAAGATTGCTAACACCCTGAATCCGAGCTATAGCACGGTGGCCAAAGTCATATAGTGGGTTTTTCAGGACAGGTTCCACTTGGAACAGGCCTTGCCAGGGTCGACCAAAGAAGTTGAGTCTACGTGTTCAGCGTCATATCTAGAGATTGGTTTTAAAAAATAGACACATGAGTGCTGCAGAGGTCAGAGAAGTGGGAAGTCAGCCTGGATGTCTAATATCCACCAGCTCCGTGATGTTATCATAGATGAGTGGGAAAGGATTCCAGTAGCAACCTGTGCAGCTCTGGTGAATTCTATGCCAAAGAGGGTTAAGGCAGTGCTAGATAATGGTGGTCACACAAAATATTGACACTTTGAGCACAGTTTGGACATGTTCACTGTGAGGTGTACTCACTTGTGTTGCCGGCTATTTAGACATTAATGGCTGTGTGTTATTTTTAGAGTACAGTAAGATATAATAAGATGTAATAAAAATATATAAAATATTTACAGAAATGTGAGGGGTGTACTCTTTTATGAGATACTGTATTTATGATTCATCACACTGATCATGCCCATATGTTGTACCAACCTCTTTTGCAGATTTTGCACTGGACATTTTTCTTATTGTCCGATAATTAAAAGTGCTCCCACACACAATTTCTTTCTCAGGCATCTCTACTTTATTAGCCCCAATGGATGCATGGAAAGTGGTGAAGTTTACACTCTGAGGCGAGGCAACATGGATGCTTGGCACAAATTTATCATATATTTAACTAAATCAGCAATAATTTTCCATAATTCCACAATTAGGTCAACTGTAAATATTATTAATATTACTACTATTATTATTATTATTATTACTGAGCAGTTGCTACTGATGGTACGAAATGTGAGAATGATGAATTGTTCTGTGTGTGTGTTAGGTGTTCCAGGCGTGTGGTACACCTACAGAGAGCCCCAGCCCAGAGGAGCCGGTGAAGAGAGGCCAGAACCTGGCCGAGGACGTCAGCAGCACCTCAGGAGCAGGACCAGAGAAACTGGTATGTGTCCGTATCTGTTAGATATTTGGGCCTGAAATTTTGGTCTGGATCTAAATACAGCCTGAGAACATCCTGTACAAAGACGCACAAGACCCCACATCATCACATTTTGAGTCTGAACCCGCACTGAGCCCAACAAATTTGTATCCAAAGTTTATCTTTAACCATACAAAGAGTGTGGTTAGTTTGAAAAGAATTTCAGTTGCACAGCAAACACCTCAGGTGCTTTGTAACTAGCAGCGTGTAATGTGATCATAGATCATAAACCCTGTTCACCATCTGTAGCCAGTAACAAGTTTTGAAGTATAACATTTTGAGGTTAACAGGATCCTGAAAAGTTAATCAAGTGTTGTTTGATGCTGCTGAGCCACTATTTCTCATGGGTCTGTTTTGCTCTAGCACTGTAACTCCTGCCCCTGCAAACAACAATTTGTAGTGGGTCATTTTACAGGTCAGTTAAATCTTCTCTCCCTGTAAAAGAAGACGGTTCTTGACGTTGTCAAAAATTATGAAACCTGTAGATAAAACCAGTTAAACAGCTTGTTACCACATTTTTAGGTTCAGCAGATGAGCCATATTTTTTCACATTCTGTGTTTGCAGAACTTTATCTAAAGATCAGAGCTTTAGATGTCATCTGTCTTCTCCTCTCCACGTCTCTCTCTCTCTCTCTCTCTCTCTCTCTCTCTCTCTCTCTCTCTCTCAGTTATCAGATGTCTCCATAAAGTTGAGGGATATGATGAAGTACTGGGTTCAGCTGCCCGGTAAGCTGTGTGTGGATCGCGAGGCCAAAACCAGTGATGAGAACAAGTGCTGGAACGGCATGGCTGTAGACAGGTACAACACAGTCAGGCTCAATCAGCCCCACTGAGCTTCTTTGTAATTGCTTGTATTAATATAAACTACTTATGATCAGAGTAAAACTGATGGGCAAAATCACATTTTTCTATAAGGGCTTCCATCGTTATTCGAATCCTGTCAAACCTAATGGGTTTTTAGTAGAGGCTTAGTTTTGTACAGTGCAATGCCTGCAGCTAATAACGAGACTAAAGTAACACTCGGCTCACACCCAGGAGACTCAAGACTGCATTTGGACTCGCAACTCTGAGAACTGACACTCATCTCTGACTTGAACCCCAGAAACTCAAGGCTGCACTCTTACTCACACCTTCGAGAACTGAGACTGAGCTCTGCCTCGAACCCCTGACACTCCAGACTAGCCTCAGACTCGCTGCCCAGACTCTTAAAACTACGCTTGGATCTGAACCCTAGACACTTAAGACACTCAACCCCCTGAAACTCAAGACTCTACTCGACTTGCACCTCAGAGACTTAAGACTGCACTTGGACTCACACCTCCAAGGATTGAGACTCAACTTGGACTTGCACCCCAGAGACTCAAGACTGCGCTCAGACTCATACCTCTGAAAACTGAGATTCAGCTTGGACTCTCAAACCCCAGAGACTTGAGACTCATCTCGGACTTGCACGCTTGAAATTTGCCTCAACTCAGACTCACACCCCAAAGACTAAAGACTAGACTCAGACTAGCACATCAGAAAATTAAAATTAGACTTGGACTTGCACCCCAGGGACTCGAGACTTGACTCAGACTTGCATCCCAAAGAATCAAGACTTAACTCAGTCTCGTACCTTAGAGAATCGAAACTCCACTTGGAAATAAGCAACTTTGGACTCACATGAAGCAGCTTGTGGACATCTCTGTGGCGTGAATGATATTTTTGTGCTTTAGCTATACTTCAGTAATCATGACGAATAAGGAGACAATAGCACTGAATGTTCTCTGTGCTTTCTGTACCCTCTCACTTGATTTAGTTTGTATTACATCATGATGCAAGAAACCAATTTACTGGCTAGCACGTCTATGCATTTTAAAATAGGGAACATTGTATTTAGACTTACTTTGAACGCGGCATAATAAATTATTATTGTCTAGTTCTTAGCTATATTGGAGCAATTTACTGATTTATGAACTGTAGAACTTTATAAACTCTATATTGTTTCCCTTATCAATATAAACACAACTGTCATGTTTAATAGCTTTCCAAACCTACTATTTTATTTTATTAGGCCTAAATACAGTCTGTGGGGAAAAAAGAAATGAAATAAATTTTTTTTTGTTTGATCCAAATTAGATGATTTGTCGGTTGGAGCACAAGGACAGAAACACAATGTTTCTTTGCTCTGATTTTTTATTTTGTTTCTTAGCCTTGGCTATAGATTTAAGCAAACATCTCAGGCCTAATGGGTGACTACTAAAAGCATTTGGAAGAATGAACTACCATTAACCAATGAAACTGTTCTCTCCTCTGCTGTGTTGATACACATCAATAACGTACTAGAAACTTTGAAACTTGTTTCAGATGTTCACATGGATCTTTAGGCCACTAACCCTTATTTAAAATAATTCTAATAGCACAAGAGAGTCGTTTCAGTATAAATGAAGCTAAAAGTGTCTGCTTGTTGTGTGTCAGGTATCTCCCTGAGGTGATGGGAGATGGCCTAGCCAGCCAGATCAACAACCCAGAGGTGGAGATCGACATCACCAAGCCAGACATGAACATACGACAGCAGATCATGCAGCTCAAAATAATGACCAATCGACTGAAGAATGCCATCAATGGCAATGATGTGGACTTCCAGGATGCCAGTGAGTACACTAAGTTTGCAGAATTTCACAGATTTCTCAGTGCTCACTGTATTGTCTTTATCAAAGTGTGATCTGAGTTTGTTACGTAATATTATTGTCAAATTTTACCCTTGAATTTGGACCCAGAGAATTAGGCCCAAATTGAGGCTGTACTTTAACTCAATTTTCTTTCATTGAGTTAATAAAATTCCAGGCTCACTTCCAGGAATGTTAGTGACTCAGTTATAAGTTTCATCCCTATAAGGTAGATGGACATATACATATGACACTAGTGATGGGCATTCTGGCTCTTTTTTGCATTGTCAGGTTTTTTTTTAGATTTCTGGTTATTTCTTTTATTAAATTTTTTATTTAGTTTACTTTGTAACCATCTAGTTGAAGACAAAATGAATTATATTTAATTATTTCTTTAACTGAATAAGTCCAATTTTGATAAATCACTTAATTGGGTAAACTTCAAGAGGCAGCGATCACAAGATAAGCAGACAGGAAAAATGCAACAAATCCTTCAACCAATTATCAACATACAAAGGCAGGAAAAGTCAAACATGACTAAGAATTACATTCACCAAGAACAAAACCAGCAACGTGGCACAGTCATCCTCGAACAGAACAGGGTCCAGTTTGTCCAAAATGTCTTAATCTGCTGACCAAGGCCAGGAGTTCTAGGCCAACCCCTGAAAAACAACCCCATAGCATCATCCATGCTCCACTAAACTTTACAGCTGGCACAAAGCAGTCAGGCAGGTAACGTTCTCCTGGCATTCTCCAAACCCAGACTCATCCATAAGACTAGGTAGAGAGGTAGAGAAGCGTGATTCATTTTGAGTGGCATTGTGCATTTTGATCTTAGTCCTGTGTGTTGCTGCGCAGCCATTGTAACTCATTCCGCGAAGCTCCTAAAGTATAGTTGTTTTGCTGACATTGCTTCCAGAGGCAGCTTGTAACTTTTTAGTGAGTGAGTCCACAGAGGATAGACACTGTGCACTTCAGCACTCAGTCCCTCTCTGAGTTTGTGTGGTCTGCCTCTTTGTGTTGCTCCTAGATGCTTTCATTTCACAATGATAGCACTTACAATTGGCTGGGGCAGATCTAGCAGGACAGAAATTTCACAAACAGAGGTGACGTCCTATGAAAGCACCATGATTAAAGTCACTGAGCTCATCAGTACAGCCCCTTCTGCTGCCAGTGTTTGTCTATTGAGACTGCAAGGCTGTGAGCTTAATGTTATCCATCTGTTAGCAATGGGTGTGGCTGAAATCATTATTTAGGAGGGATGTTCCTTGGAAGAACTTAATTTCACTCCTCTGTGTACTTGTACATAGATGGAATAACAATAAAAGCCTTTTGACTTGCATGTAACATGGTCAATATCCAGTGGTTTTTCATGCATATTTAGTTGAAAATTATTGCCAAAATGGTTTCTTGGCACCTTTCTTATGGACAAGCTTGTATATTTTGCTTCATACTGAATAGTATATCTTATCTAACAGAGTATCTTTGTTTTTTTTGTTTGTTTGTTTAATTTGTTTAATAATGCTGTAGGTGCAGGATGGACAGGTCAGTTCTGATGTTTTATGTTATGATCTTCTGTGTGTTTTCCAACATAGGCGACGACATCAGCGGCTCTGGAAGTGGCATGTGCAGTGATGACCAGTGTGTCCGTGATCCCCGTGTTATGACCCCTAGCACAAACAGACCTAGGAACTATCCCAACCCCCCAGAGAACAAGAAGGTGGTGAAAGGCCTGGGCAGCCGGAACGTCCCCTGCAGTGCCCTCTACCTGCTGTCACTGGCCACAGTCCTGCTGAGGCGATAATCCACAGGCATTTCCACCAACTGGGACTCAGTATGGCACAGGTGGACGGATTGAGGAGGGGTGGGGATATGAGGCAGGGTAGTTACTGCCAAAAAAGAAAAAAAATCAAAACCAACATACAAAACATACAAACAATAGCAAAACAAGTGGAAACAATTGAATGACTTGACTTTTTTGTCACTATAAGAACAAATATTCTTAGATTTCTGTTCTTTCTGTCTCTTTTTGAAGTATTCTGCGCTCCTAGAGCAGTTCTTTTGCTGGTCTTCTACATCTCCAGTGTGAGGGAAACACATTGCGCACCCACGAGCTGGTAATTTCTGGCCATAGAAGCAACTTATATATTTGAGTTTTAGCACCACGAGAGCTGCACAAATAGCTTGTTCTTGCTTCCAAATTAGAACTTCTGATAATTTATTTATTTCAGTCGAAAATTGGTTCTAATCATGAATCCCAAAGCATTTGGACATCCGGTATACACAAAACAGATCCTATCAGCAGTTACCATAAACAAAGAGAAGATAGTTTGGGCCTCCAAGGCCTGACAATGATTGAAACCTGCTAATGAGTAAAGAAGACGTATCCTAACTTAACATGCTTTTGCAGTTGCTTCTCTTTGTTCGCTTTGTTTAGCTGATGAGACCATCTTTTGTCATTTATCTCCATCTCTCTCATGCTTTTGATCAATATTGTTACCATTTTTCCGTCCACAGCTTTGTATGAACAGTAATGGGCAGGCCTGCAGAAAGCACTACCTATATGTTACCACAGTTACGAATGAAGTACGAAGATACTAACACAGCCATCAGTTTCTGACACATCGCTTGTGGCCCTTGGCAAAGCATAGAGTTAAGAAGTTTGTACACCAGCAAAAGAGAAAAAGACAAAAAAATTCAAGATGTTACATAGAATAGCCCACAGAAGAGACTCTCTCAATTGAATCAGCTTTGGAATATGCAGAAAGATGTGTGTATGTGTGTGTTTTGTGAGGTTTTGTGATGAAAAAGACTACACAGGAACCAAGCAAGAGGAGATTTTTGGACTGGATGAAGAAAAACTCAAACATCTTTTGGAGACACCCATGGATGATGAAATGCAGCCTTCTGGAAAGTTGGAAAGACTCTAATTTACTGTATGCTTTAGTAGAACAGCAACATGCAGGTTTCAGTAACTGATGATACAATCCCCTCGCTAATCTATCGCTGTACTACTACTTCCTTCTGCTTTAACTCAAACTGTTTGATTGTGATGATGCATGTGGTGGTCTCGCTGCAATCCAGACCTTCACTGATTTATATTTTTTAAGAGGGAAGTCTCTGAGTGGCGCTCTAGAGACCAGAGATGTTCAAATCTGGACATTGAATCGAGTTTCTGGTCCTGTAATTTGTGGTAACTATTGATGCCAACTTAGTGCCTAACCAGTGGTTACAAACTCCCAGATCAGAAAGTGGATCCAGGGTCCTGATTTGAAGACCTCTGCTATAGACAGCAGTGGTGTAACAGTTAACCCCTTTTTGCAGTTTGGTTCGGTCATCGGTTTCTAGGCCACGGTTCAGTTTGTGGTCACCATGGTTCACTGTGGATGTAACTTTAAACCATAGTTTTTTTTGTTTTTATTACATATAAGTTTAATGCAGTGTGCAAATACAAAGTTCCTCTTATTCAATATCTTCACCAAACAAAGCGCAAGAACGAGCGTAAGTAAAATGAATGGAAACATCAGCAAGTAGTATGAAACTTCACCTGGAATGTAAAACGGGAACATCAAGAGGCAGAGCAGTTGTATCAATCAGTGAGAATAACAAACTAATTATAAACTTCAAGTGTAATAAATCTAACAATCACTCATTTTCCACGTTTCATTAAAGTTGATGGTAGAACAACTTGATGTCCAGCTATCCATTGTAATTGCAATGAATTGTGCCTTCCTTCACTCTTCACAAAGTTCTACATTTGTTTTTTCATGTTTCCAAGTGTACTGAAATTCTATACAATTTGAAATTAAAGAATATAAATAAAACTGAAAGCCTGTGAATCTGAAACTGTGAAGGGCACAATATAAATAAAACCCATTCTTACTATTATCTTACACAATGAATCCACTTATTGCCTTTGTTATTGCTTGAGCACCTGGACACATCGTGTCCAAGTCATGACCAATACTGTGTAGTCACAGAGTCCAAGTAAAGACTGCATTTAATAAAATACAACATTACATAATATGTATCACAATATATGATGATCATTATATTATGTTCTTAGTCCAACTAATTTTTGGAAGCAAATGATGCTGAGATTATTCTGTCTCTTATTCAGAATCACTACCTAAAGCCATCCGAATTTAAAATAAAACAACATGCATTTTTATCATTAAATGAAAACAGTAATAACAAGATTCAGATTTATTAAAACATGTAGAGAATGACCTTTTTCTCTGTTTGGATATATTGGTGATATTCAATAATGATAGAATCCAATCAGCTTAGGTGGAGGTGTCGCATTTGACTGGTCTCAAGAACAAAGTCCATTTTACCCCAAGACCGAGACAAGGCAGAGACTCTGGACTTGAGTACTACATTGGAATCTATGATAGGCAAGACAAAAAATTGTTTGTTACATGCACCATGAGTTGAACCGTAGGCTGCCAAACTGTGGATCTGAGTTTCAGTTCAGAACCGTTACACCACTGACAGACAAATGAGAATGAGAGCTGAGAGGAATGTTAAAGCATCCATGACTCTGGAATGGGTGTGTGGCTATGTGCATGTTTGTAAGTGTGTTTGTGTGTGTGTTTGTCTATGTTGGTATGTTTGAAAGTGTGAGTGTGTTTGTCTTTAAAGGGCCAATATCATGAAAAACCTAATTTTCCTCACTTTTTTGAAACGGTGCACAGTTCTGACTCCCAACAGTGCGCTCATTTGGTAGAGGGTTTAAAAGACACAGTGAAATATTGGAGCCATCGAGACAGAACAAAGAAAAGACAAAAGAGGAAATGAAAGTTCAGACAGCGCTCTTAATAAATGGCATTTTGATCCCACCAAAACATTCTACAAGGGTGTAATTAATCTCCAAAATAATTAAATAATAGAATTTGTGCAACAATAGCATAGGCCATGAGCACATGTTGCAGCTGCATCATTGCGTATTTAGCCCTCACACGTACATCTGATCTGGAGAGTTGAAATAGTGTCATTTTGAGGGTAAATATTTTTTCACCGCATGTTTGAGGGCTTGTGTCTCCATTTAGTCACTGTGACAGCCCCTACTGTTAAAGGAAGTCTTCCAACATCACTTTCTTAAGGTACACAAACTTTTGGCCAGTTTTAAAAGGAGATCTACACAAATTGTTCAAACCGTAGCAAGTCGAACAGAATCAGCCCTGCTTCCTATATCTCCACCCATTTCTGTGTCATCCTCCTACGTTTTGCATGAGCCTCCCTCAGATGCAGGTGCATGAGAGAGATGGTCATTCTGCCTTTTTCCATGCACACAGGTCATAAACAGTGTGTGCGTTTCTTATGTGACACCCAGGCAGAATATATCTGATATGTGTTGGAACCTGTAGCAAAAGGCTTAGTACATCAGGCCCAGTGTGTGTGTTGTTCTGTGTGGACATATACATGTTTGGAAGTATGTGTTTGTCTGTGTGTGGAAAGTTATATGAGAGTGTGAGACAATAGAAATTTGTTCTGCGGCTTGATTGATGCTCAAGGTTGCTGAATGCTTCAGTTTCAGTGTCTGTGACAGAATGTCTTTGTTCTGTGAATGAGTCCTCACAGCCCTCAGTCATGTCTTCACTCACAGGTCATGGCCCCAGAATGTGTGGTGGAGTTCTAGATGGTGTCATAAAGTGCACTCGTTGAGAGCAATGCACGAATATTACGGATTACTATAGGGGGCAGTGTGGAGAGGGAACTTTGGAGTTTACAGTCTGTCACAGGGGGAAGTTTAGGGACTCCAAGGGAAAAATCCTTGGAGTTAAAAGTATGCCATAGAGGACAGTGTGGGGACTCCAAGGTATAACATAATTGGACTTTGCCATCTGTCATAGGGGGCAGTGTGGAGACTGTAAGGGAAAAATTCCTTGGAGTTCACAGTCTGAAATAGGGGGCAGTGTGGAGACTCTATGGGAAAAAATTCCTTGGAGTTCACAGTCTGCCATAGGGGGCATTGTGGAGACAAAGGGTAAAAATTCCTTGGAGTTCACAGTCTGCTATAGGGGGCATTGTGGAGACAAAGGGTAAAAATTCCTTGGAGTTCACAGTCTGCTATAGGGGGCAGTGCGGAGACAAAGGGTAAAAATTCCTTGGAGTTCACAGTCTGCCGTAGGGAGCAGTGTGGAGGCTCTTAGGGAAAAATCCTTGGAGTTAATAGTCTGCTATAGGGGGCAGTGTGGAGACTCTTAGGGAAAAATTCTGTGGAGTTCACAGCCTGAAATAGGGGGTGGTGTGGACATTCTAAGGGATTCTTGGAGTTCAATCTGCCTCCCAGTTTATGGAGATTCCAAAGGAAAAAAATCTTAGAGTTAATAGTCTACCACAGGGGGCAGTCTGTAGATTATGAGAAAAGCTTGGAGTTTACAGTCTGCCAGAGGGGGGCAGTGTGGGGGCTTAGAGGGAATAATTCCTTCTGCAGTTCCAGCACTCTATTGAGAGCCTCATGGGACATCCCGGCTTTTCTCTGCCTCCATTTGTTATCTACTGTCCTACAGGACACATTCCAAAATATAAACAAGAAAAAGTGAGGGATAAAATGGTACCATTTCTGAAAATTTGCACAGTTTCCACCTTCCTTGTTATCTGCCTGTATTTCTAACTTTTTGCGCCACATCCTCAGTGCTCCACTCCTTTATTTAGTCGGCTTGATTTTTTTTTTTTTTTTTTGAAAACGCACTTTTTCTGACGCACATGATCACTCATCAATAGCACAGCACAACCTTGCTTGATGCTAGCCTGATGCTAACCTGATTATAGTGATCGTAGCAGAGCAACAGCCTGCCAAAGCTATTGTTGATCAATGGGGATCCGTCACATACATGCGTGCTGTGACTGCGACCCCGGGGTAAAGTGCTGGGTGTCTTAACAGGTACTGTATACATGTGATGGGATCCCAGGTGAGCACTTAGCAATAGCATCTCAGATAGCATTGTGGATAAAAGGCCTGAATGAAAAGGTGATCATGCTATGATGGTGGTTAGTGAGCTAATTTAGTTTGTCAGTTTGAGCTGAATAAAAAAAGTTACTTGTGTAACAACCTGACTTTTAAGCCAAGCCTGATGCTAGCTCACTAGCCTGAGACTTGCTAATTGTTCTGACAGAACTGGTGTCCCAGGGACCCTAAAGCACCACTTTAATTGTTGAATGTGGGTGGCATTACTGAAACGTGCCAGGTTGAAAGAGAGAATGAGAACAAGAATGGAAAAAAAAAATCGACATAAAAAACATTCTGATATATGCTTTATTAATTTCTTTTGTGTTTCTGTTTTGTTTTCCAATAAAACACCAATAGAGTTTGTGTTCATGGATAGAGTGTGAAAAACCGTCAAGGAGCTTGATGAAAATTGTGTCAAATTTGCTGTTGTATGTTCCTGGAAAAAAAAACAACTTCTTGTGTCAATTATATACATTATACTATTTTCAAGATGTCTGTGTCAAACTCATTTAAGTTGTTTTCTGTTTTGTAACGGTATTTTACATCTACAAACCGTAAGAAGAACAGAAGAATTCATGCTCAGTCTATGGCAGATTTCTTTGGAGAGAAATTTTAAAACACAGTGACTCCCTGTGTATTAATTCATGAGTCAGTCAAGTGACAGAGATGAAGTTCAAAATTGTCACACTTTCTTGCTAATTTGACGAATTTCCCACTTCCCACCACTGACCAGTGAGTAAGAATTCAACTAAATGAGTAACAGCTTTTCAAATTTGTCTGAGAGAGTACTTTTTGTAGTCAATAGAAAATACAATTTTTATTATTACAGACATAGATTCATTAAAATGTATGGCAGAGTTACAATACACACAATTGTTAAATTTTATAGTAATTTGGTAAACACTATGCCTGGCTTTAAAGTTGTTTAAAAAGATGTGATGATCTGGGACTGTCTTGTCTTATATGTGCTGTGACACATGCTAATTGAGTACTCATAGATTATCAGAATACAATTTATTAAATGTAACTGTTAGAATATAGAAGATGAGGACAAAATAAATGGAAAAACGCATGAATAAGATGCTTTGAGGAAACTTAGCATTTCCCCCGAGCAGTTGCTTTCAGTCATACAAGACCATGCTCCTGTCTGAATGGAGAGAGACCTATAAACTGACACTGAGCTTAAAATCGATGGTAAACAGTTTGTGGTATTTGGCTTGAACACTGATGATATGCATATGCATAATGTTCAAAGAAAAACAAGAAGTATTTCCAAAATAGTTCACAGAAACTTCACAGGAGAGGGCAAAAACATTCACTTTTAATGTAAGTTTTTTCACTTTTTTAATGTAGGTTTGTCTTATTACAAGATATTTTAGAATATTTCTGTTGGACCATTCATGAAAACAATTTAAAGAATATCTGCCATAATAAAATTATGTACAAAAGTAAAATTTGGAAAAAAATAGAGATTTGTTTTCTCTGTATAGCAGTATCTCCACAATGAGGCTGGTTTCTTTCCCCTTATGCCTTCACCAACAAGACAATCGGTGCTTTTCATTAAAGAGCAGGACTTTCCATAATAACACCACCATGTTGAGCGTTACAAGCTATCATACTCATATTTCAATGTCGTCTCCTCCTCCTTTATAATGTCTCTCTTCATACCAAGTTGAATGGCAATTTCAGCTATGAAAGAGATTTGGTGATCAACACTAACTTCTTGATGAGAATTTCACAAAACACACTAAATACACTAAATATATTCCTCTGACAACTGGACCAATATACAGCATCACAACACACAGTTTAGAGTTTGTCAGATTTGGTCAATAGTTCTTAATCCTGGTTCTGCAGTACCATTGATTCTTATATGAGCAGCATTGATGCAAAAAAATTGTACTGCCAAACTAATTACATCTTGTTGATGTAATTAGTTAATACATCCATTACAGAGAACAAACTTAAATATGACACTTTTAAATTTTTAGTGCACAAGTTTAACACATTGGAACATATGTAGTTTTATTTTTCCAATATGTGAAAATCATACAGTAATTGTGTATTTAAATATGCAGAAGTGTGTTTTTATTTGATTAAATTAATACATGCCAGATTATATAGACCAGAAGTAGGCCTGATGTCTTGGAAACCACCCCACACTTCATCTACAGTCATCCTGGCCTGATCCAAGGTAATTTTATATCTTATCTTGAGTCACATTGGCTCTACACCAAGGTATGCTTTTGGTCTGTAGGAGCTTTGTAAGACACGTTCAGGGTTTATTTGGTTGTACTTGATACTTGGCAGAATCACAGCAATCTACGAAGGTCCAAGAAGCTGTTCCAGATGGAAAAGGTGGCCTTACTCTTTATGGTGGTGCCAAGCACAAAGGCACTACAGCAAAGCGTCATATGTTTAGGACCGGTGATTCTGCACCGTATGTCATAGAAACAAAGTTCTATTTGCTTCTAATTAATGATGTCATGGCCCTAAAAACATCTATTTTGCCCATATTAAAAATCTCTATAGATTTAAAGGTAACTTGCATTTAATGCAAATTCGTACAAACTAACTAGTGCTTGAGATTTTGCATAATCTGCACAAATCTGGAATCATAACAAGCTGAACGCTAATAATTATCAAAAAATGTTGGAATTTCATCACTGTGTATCGTCCAGGCCCCACCCAAAAATGTGGGTGCAGCTCAAATTTCAAATATCATGCATATACAGCTATAACTCAAACGCTTTCAGCGAAACTTCGTAGGCTTGTACGTAGCCGTAGAGGATTCTCAGAGTTCAGTGGAACTGAACGTCTCTAGGTGGCGCTATAACAAGCAAACGAGTGTTGCACGACCAAAGGTTGTCCGATTGACATGAAAATTGGCATGGTGCTACAATGTGCTGTCCTGGATCAGGATCTATGAGACTGATGTCATATTCCAAAAAACATGGCTGCCATTGACCAAACAGGTTTGAGCAGGTATTTGACAGCCTTAAAATTGGCCAATCACCATGAAACCTAATAAGTCTCTCTATGTATGGACTGTCTACTACCCTTTAAAGTATGACAGGTATTGGCCACTGGGGGGCACTGCTCATGCTTTAAAACACTCTTATACTGTACAGATCATAAACATGCAGTTAATATCAAATAATGCTCTAAAGTGAGGAGGCCAACTTTGCAAATACAAGTCATTTACTAATTATACAAATGCACATTGTTTAAATATGATCTATACTAATCTAGTCCTAGAGTAAACACTGAATCAAGTCTGGCCATTAACTAAAGAGAGGAGTCTGAATGTAAATAACTATCAAAAAATCATTGGCTTTTTCCACAAAGTGTGTCTGCAACAATAAATCCATCTGGCCAGAGCTTTTGATCAGTTCTTGTGTCCTCACAGTCACATTGATTAGCATACATAAGACATAAACTGATGCCAGATCAGCACATTTGCTCCGGGAAGGTTGATAAATATAGCCCTCAGTGTTTCTGGGCTTGTTGCCCATGCAGCTCACCTGTTCCCTCTCCTGGGTAGAAGCCGTCTGTTGCTGTACTAGGACTGATGCCAGCATTGTACTGTTTTGCCATCTAACAGACAACCGGCTTGAGATCAGTGTTTTAATTGTCTCAGAAAAATAAAAGTGCCAAGAGGGTTCTTTGGAGTGATGACACAGAAGAACTACCTTTGGTTTACTAAAACAGTGGTTCTCAAACTAGTCTTCAGGGCTCCCCAGGCTCCAGCCCTCACGGTCCTCAGACATTTTTTGCTTAAATTACCAATGAGGGCTGTCTGGCGGCCGTGAGGGCTGGTTTGAGAACAACTGCCCTAAAGAACCAGTTGATGGTTCTTCAAAGAAATATTTCAGCATTTTTAGATACAATATACCTAAAGTGCTTTGTATCTAAAAATGTTGGCTTGTGACTCACTCACATTCGGCAGTATGATAGTTCTCCACAAGGGGGCACCTTTAGCAGTTATGAGTGGTGCTTTGCATCAATGAGACTGTGTCTATCTGCATCTGTAGCACTACCAACTACCAATTAGCATGGACAACAATTCCCAGACCACTTTGAAAACATGTGCAAAAGTAATAGAACAGCTCTTAAAAGAACCGTGCATTGGAGTTCTTTAGGGAACAAAATGTGGCTCTTCTTTGGCATCACTCCAAAGAACCTTATTTGTTCATACTGCTTTTTGTTTTCTCGCCATGTCTTTAATCCACTGTTCATCCTTATACTGTAGCTCTTTCTGCCTATTTCTCTCTCTCTCTCCCACCCACATATTAGTCCAGTAGTCATCTGTCATTTCTCAGACGTGTGCAAGTCAGCACTTCTCACAGACATCTCTATTGTCGGCTCCAGAGGCCTGCGCACGTATAACCCATTGCTCTTTCTCTAATGGCCACTCATTTCTTAAATTTTGCACTTTGGTTAAACACATCATTTGTGGCCCGTGACTTGCAGGCTTAACAGACTTTTACTTCTTTATGTACTTCCATCATGAATCGAGCACTTCATTGAAGCACTGCAGTCCTCCCTCATGACATTATTATACAACACCTATCATCAGTTATTCATGTATTATGCCTTCTTTGGTTCATGTCCCTTTGCTGCTGCCATCATTCAAAGCTCTACACGCTTCTACTTTTTTTGGTGCAGTGAAACAAACGAAGCCATATCGCCCCCTATGCGTCCTGTAGCATATAACAATCTGTCAGTCTGGCTCCGCACATGCATAAAATTTAATGCATTTTAATTTCATGTGGAAGAACAATATATGTTCATTTATTTGCTCATATTAAAATAGCATGCAATAAATGTGCTGTTTTGAAATATAGGTGCTAAATATATTTAACAGTGGCATTTTTAAATTTTGAATTTTATTTCAAAATATGCACATCATACAAATATAAACCAAAATATATGTAAAAGTAATTTTACATTCAATTTTTAATATTTATATAGATGTCAAACATCTTTGAACATTTATCTATGAGTATATATCCCTCTGGGTTGCATGTATTTTTTAAAATGAGTCAAGTATATTTCTAAGTATATGTGTGTGTGTGTGTATGTGTATGTGTGTGTGTGTATATATATATATCACTGTTGTCAGATTCAAACTTCGTATCTCCAAAATAAAAACTTTACAGGAGAAGGGGAAAAAAAACACTTTTACTTTTAATGTAAGTCAATGGAACCAAACATCTCTCTGAGTAATTTTTGGTTGTTTCTTTTTGTCCAACGACAAAAACGACAAAAATGGGAGATGCTCTCTACTTGCATGGTGATTGAGATGAACGATCAGCTGAATGAGGGAGTGAAACTCTTCATGCTACTTTCACTTTGTCATAGAAAGTAGCCTACCCAATGGTACGATTTGTCCTTTTTGTGAAAATTCTAATAATTTGAAAACAGTCAATTCCACAAATGTTTAGTGTGTGTAGTGATGGTGTGAACAGATCTAAACTTTGTGCCTTTTTGTATTGTTTCCTCATATTACTTTCAGTCTGCAACAGCCTTTACACATTGATGCTGATGCCAGTCTTTTCCTCAAGAGCCGCCTCAACCAAACCTATCTCACATCACTCCAAACCAACTACAGGAGATCAATTATGTAGTTGTGGATGATGCTGGAGGCTAGGTGAGTTTATTTTGTATATTCACCATCTAATGACCAACAAAGCTCTGCCTAGAATTTGTGACTGTTTAATGAGTTGCAGTTTATTTTTAAGAACCTTGGCTTAAGGCGAATGACTTGTGTTTTCCTTAACTGAAAATATACTAAAACAAGGGTTGGGAAAACGGGGCAGACAGCTCTTTTACTGCCCTGTTGCAGCTCAACGGCAAAATTTTATTTTTGTTCCAACACCGTTTTAATAATAAATGCTGGAGTTAATGTATAACTGTTAATTCACCCTTTAACCCTGAAGACTGCCGGGCAGACTACTGGTCACCACAGAAACACAAACAACAGTCTCACCTAGCTAGTAACTAACGAAACAGCATAGAGAATTTAAGACAAACATTGATGATCTGGAGATGAACGGACTTATTTGTTTGTAATCACTCTGGCTTTTAATCTGCAATGAAAAACTGTCAAATGCTAAAAGTCAGCTTTTTGTTTGCCAGCTTCTTGTTTGAATTCTCTCGTTCCACCTTAAATGGTACAGCAATTACATCTGACGTAATTGTATTCTGCTGCCTCAGGCACCTTTTAAGGTGGAACTGGAAAATTCTAACAAGAAGCTGGCGAATGAGAAGTGACTTCAGTCTCGTAAAAACTTGAACACTGAAAGACATTTTACTGTAGATAGTTTCCTGATGGAGATACGAGAAAAGTGGCTATAACTGAGCTAAGGCTTTTTTGTTTTTATCAGATTTTAGCCTGTACTATGGTACATTAGCACATACTGGGACATATTTACAGTCAAGATGGTAAAATTGACATAAAATGTTGAGGCTCCCAAGGAGGTTTGATTTTCGTTGAAAGCACAAAACAGATTTTCTAAACATTTGGGTTGCTGACCCTTGCCCTAACAGTATATTGTAATCCACAAGATGTGTTGCTGTACTGCCGAGCCCAGCCTGTATTACAATTTAAAGACCTATAGCTGTGGCATTGGAGCCCTTTCTCCACAGTGCAGGGCTGCAGAGTAGCCTTGCTGTGGCCCATTTGTAGCCTCTTTATTGTGACACGAGTGACTTTCTGTCTCTCTTGCATTTCATATATATTGGTAGCAGCCAGCAGTGCCTTTTCCGTTTTATTGAGACTTCAAATCAGCTGTGCTGCTGCCTCCCGTGCCTCCTCAGCGCACTGAGGCCCAATTCAGCATGACATGAAAACTTCACTGTGAAAATGTGTCATCCTCCCCTTTCTTTTAAGATCTGACTGAAGATTCCTTGCTTTGATTTCTTCCGAGTGGCAGACGGCTGCAGGAGGATGTGAGGCGCGTCTCTCTTTCCGTAGAGAGATGGATTATGGATTAGGGTAATAATGTCTGCAGTCTCTGTATCCAACGTCAACAAGCATATTCCACATTTCAGATTCTTCCACATGTTTGCGGAAACGTTTTTCTGAGCAAACGGGGGAAAAACCACCATTCCATTTTTTAGGCAGGCATTTATATGGGAGTTCAAAAGTGGCTTTCTTGTGATTGTGGTTAGGGCCCTGGCTGTAGCAACTACATTCTCCTCTCCCTTTCTCCCTCTGTCTCTCTCAGACATTCTTTTAATGTGTGCAGACTAAAAGGAGAGTCTGCGATGTGTATTTGCATCAGCTGAGGCGGCTCTGATTCAGAGCGCTTCACTTTTAAACAGCCCTGGACCCACTAAGTGCATCTAAATCCCCCTTAGATAAAGACAGAGAGAGAGAGAGAGAGAGAGAGAGAGAGAGATAGAGAGAGAAGACTGATTTAGGCAGACTGAACTGTGATTGATAAATAGACAGATGATAGAGTAGTAAGACAGGACAAGAGTCAGCAGACAGACAGATAAATATGAAGAGAGCAGGAAGACAGAACAAGAGTGAGCAGATAGATAGGTAGACAGACAGACAGACAGATAGATAGGAAGACAGATAGGTAGACAGACAGATAGACAGACAGGCAGATAAATAGGTAGACAGACAGACAGAGAGATAGACAGACAGATAGATACACAGACAGACAGATAGGTAGACAGACAGGCAGATAGATACACAGACAGACAGATAGATAGGTAGACAGACAGACAGCTAGACACACAGACAGATAGGTAGATAGACAGGCCGATAGATACACAGACAGATCGATAGGTAGACAGACAGACAGATAGGTAGACAGACAGATAGATACACAGACAGACAGATAGATAGGTAGACAGACAGACAGCTAGATACACAGACAGATAGATAGGTAGACAGACAGGCAGATAGATACACAGACAGACAGATAGATAGGTAGACAGACAGGCAGATAGATACACAGACAGACAGATAGATAGGTAGACAGACAGGCAGATAGATACACAGACAGACAGATAGATAGGTAGACAGACAGGCAGATAGATACACAGACAGACAGATAGGTAGACAGACAGGCAGATAGATACACAAACATAGAGATAGATAGGTAGACAGACAGGCAGATACATACACAGACAGACAGATAGGTAGACAGACAGGCCGATAGATACACAGACAGACAGATAGGTAGACAGACAGGCAGATAGATACACAAACATAGAGATAGATAGGTAGACAGACAGGCAGATACATACACAGACAGACAGATAGGTAGACAGACAGGCAGATAGATACACAGATAGACAGATAGGTAGACAGACAAATTGACAGACATATATGTGTGTTATAGCAACGTATTACTGAAATACGACTGTAATCATGATTACAGAGTTCAGGACCAGTTATTTTTTCTGATACAATCAGGGGAACAGAGGAACAACAGTTCCTTCAAGCCTGTACTGCCATCTAGTGGTTGATCACAGTACTGCTTCACTTCTGTAGGGCAGTGACAGAGTATTCCACTTCACAGAGTTCATTCTGGTTTTAATGCTCTGATTGTGTTACAAAAGGTAGACACTGTATGTAAACTGCGTGTTGTGGTGTGAATGTGTGTACGCGTGTGAGTCCAAGCAGTATTTATTCCAACGTCATCTCAAATGCAAGCAGCTGTTCAGAGCGAGTTTTGTTGTCCTCTTCACCCTGCCACACACGCATACAAAGTTGACAGTGAAACAAAAAATACCGTTCTTATACCCAAAAATGTCAAACACTTGATATGTTATTTGAATGGAAGTGTATAATAAAGCTTTGCCATTACTGACATGAATGAATAACCACAAATATAAACTAAAAGAAAGCTGACCTTGGCTGGCGGCACTAGCAGCTGGCAGAGTTTGTGCACCACATTTTTCTGAGACATGATTTTCTTGTGTCTTCTGCACAAAAAAAGAGCAGAAATGAAATATGAATGCAGATGCCTTGCAAACTACAAGCCAGGTCAAAATACATTGTGTATCTGAATGGTTCTTTTTACATCTTCTGTCGAGTTCACTAACTGCTTCAACCGTTTGAATGGCATGCATGGCCAAAGTCCTTATAGATAAGTCTGACCACACTGTGACTAGGTTGGTATCGTCTCCTGGACAAATATTTCCAGTCATGCACAACCATTAGCATTAATATGACATTCATGCTCCCTTTGCTGCTTGAACACTGTCTAGGCTGCTCGGAAGGCTTCCCTCCAGATGTTGGACTGCTGTGAGGAACTTCCTTCATTATCATAAAGAAACATAAAAGGATCTTCCCCAAAAATCTGCCACAAATTTGGAAGCACAGAATTCTTTAGAATGCCACTGTATGCTGTAACGGTATGATTTCCCTTCACTGAAACTAAAAGGCCCTGACTATTATTCCTCCTCCACCAAAATTTACAGTTACAGTGGCACAGTAGTACCACTACCGAATTCACACTGTCATCTGTGGCCACCAGAATGTATCTGCAGAACCACTTAAGGTGGAATGGAAAATCGAATAAGAAGCTAGTAAATACACAGCTAACTTCAACCTTGTTTGCTCTCCTGTGACGGCCTTTACAGACGCATTCAAACTATCTGAGCAGCATCAGATCAACAGTGAAACTGTCAGCTAAGTGGAACTATTTAACAGCTTCTATGAGGAACAACAGACAAGTGATTAATCAATGTTCATTATGAGGAGGTGCAGCACGCAAGAACATCTCCATTGCAAATGCTGACACCATCTAAATCCATATGTTTTTTAAAAGCCAAAAAAACATGACCGTACAAATCAAAACCTAAAAAGTAATGGAATTCGTTGCCTTGGATAAACAAAAGTTCACTGTTGTCGAACTTGTTCGTTTATTTTTGTAAGTTTATCTTATCTAAATTGTTTTTTTTTTTGTTTGTTTTTTTTTTTAAACAAACTGTTTTTGTTCTCAGCTTTTTCGGTTTTTGGCCCAGTGAGTCATTTCAGCCAAATTTTCATTTTGTGCAGGGACTTTGGGGCATTTAACACTCCTTGTATTGTTGGTGCTCCAACACTAGAATGTGAATACAAATCTATTGCAGGGAATAACATCTAGCACTGCAATATTTGCGCTGATTTTGCTATAAGATTGTAGCACCTTGTGTGTTGGAAGAGCCCTTAAGCCCAGTGATGGCTGTGAAATCAGCAGACCATATGTTTGTGCACGTTGAATAGAATTAAAATGTAACAAATGTTTGGTAGTGATGATTGCTGAAAATGTCAGCTAGTAAATTACAGTATGGCATCAAATTGCTTCATCCTCAAGACTAAACTTTGCATCTTTTCCTCACATCCTCAGCGGAAGGAGCTAAAACACAAGGAAAAGTAATAAGAAGGAGCACAATTAAATAAATAAGATGCACCCAATGCCTCTAACCTGAGAAGCTGAATTTGTTCTTCCAGGTGTTTCTGCTGCAGGCTGGCTAGTTCCTGTGCATGCTGTGTCCACAGAGAGCCCAGCGCCCTCCTCCGGCTGGAGGAACGCTGCAGAGTCTGCTTTAAAACGTCACGGTACGTCAGCGAGTCTGCAGTGAGCGACAGGCCAGTCAAGGTAGATGACATATACTGCAACAGTAATTCAGAGATCCATTCACTGCTTTTAGGGTGTCTGGTGTAGAAGAATCTAAGATGAACCCATAGAATTTACAGTCTATGTGCTTATTGCCGCAATAATACATAACAGGGACTACTATACCATGAAATATTGGCTTTGGTGTGCTGGTACACCAATTTTTGATGTTTATTATTAATTTTTGTAAAATGTATGACATACAAACTAATTGACAAAAATGTTTATATACACGTTAAGAGGAAAAACAGCTTCGATCTAACTCTGCTGTTTATTAATGCTACTAAATGAAGTATCGCAACGCAAAAACTTCAGGATAACTAAACCGGAACGTCAAGAGCTTATAGGGTAATGGTTTGAGATACACACTTTACACATTCATACTTTTTTAAAAAGCAATATCATCAGCTACCATGGTTTAAGACCATGCTAGCATGCAAGCAATGTCCTTATAAGAATTAGATCATACAGCTCATGTTTCTCCACCTCATGGATTGGTTTCTCTCCCTCCATTTTTGGCTATTTTGTCAGTGTTCTGATGAAAAGAGGTCAGTTTAACCACAGTATTCAAAGCCGCTTTTCCACTTCATGCTAACAGCATGGTAACTCGACTCGACTCATTTTGTTTGGTTTTCCATTGAGCAAATCTGTTTTTTTTTTTTGGTACTATATCCATCATGCTTCCAAGCGAGCCGAGCCGATACCAAAAGGTAACATAAAAATGCTACAGACTACTTACTGCTCGGAGAGAATCGCTAAACACATATGCTAACGCTAGCTACCAGGTTAGCATACCCTCCTGCATCAGATTTCAGATTTACGGCATTTGGCTGACGCTCTTATCCAGAGCGACTTACAATTTGATCATTTTACACAGGTAGGCGAAGGTGTTGTTAGGAGTCTTGCCCAAGGACTCGTATTCGTATAGTGTAGGGTGTTTGCCCAGGCGGGGATTGAACTCCAGTCTACAGTGTAGAAGTCAGAGGTGTTAACCACTACACTACACCAACCCCCATCACCTTTGAGTAACCAGAGTCGTCTCGTTGTCTGAACTCTGATGTAGTATTTCTCAAACTCAGCAGACTTTTGTTTTGTCACCAGAATAGCTGGTACGAAAAGTGAGTATAGTCCATCAAAAGAGCATCTGGTGTAAAACAACTTGGTTGATTACAGGGGGTGTATTTTGGTTTTGTAGTTGTGACTTGTATTTCCATTTTAGATTTTATGTTTTATTGTTTTCCCAATTTGTTAAGCTCAGCAAATAGCAATTGTGCCACTAACATTTGCAGAAAAATGCCCTATTGAAGCTTGTTCCCTGTAGAGGATGTTAGCTTACTCCATTTTTGTGAGATCTTCACCTACAGGTCCAAAAGTTAACACTGCTAATCAACCCCTGAGCCAACCAACATCATTCTCCCCTATGGAGGTGAGTGTGTGTGTAAGAATGAGGAGATTTCTGAGTGTATAGGGTTGAGCATGTAAGGATATGGAGGCAGTTTCTGGATCTGAGATCTCCTCACTAGAAGGTCATGGCCTACGGTCTGCTTCAGGTTGAGTGTGGTCATGTAGTGCTGAACCAGAGGAGAATTCCCCCACACATTAAACACACACTGCCTCAGCTCCACACACTTATACACTGCATGGGACTTGGGGGTTGATGGAGAGAAGGACAGAAAGAGAGACAGATATTAACCTATAGACACAGCACATATCACAGTCGAGAAAATCTTGGTGTAGTTTGATATTTATTACTTTGTACTCCCTACAGTCAAAACAAGTGGAGAAATTCTGTCAAATTTAATTTACAATTTCCAAATGACTTCTGCCAACTTTACAGCTCTTTACGCTGCGCTGTTCACAGGACAGTCATACAGGACAGATATGTACAATACGAAAGAAGATTTATGAATTCATAGTAGTATATTTTGTTCTCTTAAAGGCATATAAATATTGCAAGTAACCCAATTCAAAACTCAACCAACACTGTAAAGCATTACACTAGTTCGTTACAGAAAAATGTAGTCACATCACTGTAATGTGTTACTGTTTAACACTGATGCTTAATTACATTCACGCATTAAAGCGAAAGACTTAAACAGATATTACTGGTATTAGACCTTCGACTGATTTCTTTAAAGGTAATGAGTGCAACTGACCTCTCTTAGTGATGTGTAGTTGACGTGGTCAGTAAGAGCTTTTAGGTCAGTGCCTATGACGTCATCTGTGACCCACACAAAGATACAATACGCATGCAAAACACAGTTAAAGAGAATTGCTGTCATTCTTAGACGTGTTATGATTAACAATAAACAAACTGAATTCCAGGATTGCAGCTGTGTGTGTGTGTGTGTGAGAGAGTGAGAGAGAGAGAGAGAGAGAGAGAGAGTGAGAGAGAGAGAGAGAGAGAGAGAGAGAGTGTGAGAGAGAGAGAGAGAGAGAGAGAGAGAGAGAGAGAGAGAGAGTGAGAGAGAGAGAGAGAGAGAGTGAGAGAGAGAGAGAGAATGAGGATGTGTTGAAAGAGCTTTGGCTTAGCAGCCTCACTCACCCTCACTAATGCTTTTGTGGCTTGTAATGGCCATGTTGTTCCTGGAGCAGATGATACTGGCCTCATTCGCATCACTACCACGCCTCTGAAACCCACGCAAACCTTTTAGTATTGCGTGCACACAGTAACTCTTTAATATCAGTGGTGCTTTAGCTATATTTCATGCCTCATATCATACTTCTTACACACGATCAGAACAAAACCTCATATCTCTGAAATGGTAACTTTATAATAAAAAAACAAAAAAACAAAAAACAACTAAAATGTACATTTTGTATTGTATATTGTTTAACTCCATTTTAGTTCAAGTTCATTTGAACCGTTGTGAAATGGAATTTGTATTTTAAAAAGCTGGAATTTATATTTTAAAAATGAAGTAAGAAACATTTGATATTGTCATGGCTTTGGAATGTGAAGTCACACTGCAATGACCTGTGGGAAATCCAATGTTTTGTTTGGTTACAGCTAGAAGAATGTGAGCTAACGTCACACAACGGGCTTTACTTTAAATGAGGAATCACTGGAAAACTACAACACAAAGGAAAAGCTTTAACTACAACTGCATTTATAGTGGTGGTGATCGGACAAACAAACGCTGCTTGTGCAATGAATTTTAAAGGGTCTGTATTAAACTGGCTTGCAATATCACTCAATTGTTATCTATTTTTTCTTTTTCTTGTAAGAGCGATACAAGGCTTTGTTACGACAATGAAAATATCACACCAGTAACATTAATAACGCTTTTCCATTTCCAGACAAAAAAGCCTAAGATAATCCACTTTTTAAGGAAAATAAGTGAAGGAGTTTTCAAAACTGGAGTTCACAAAATGATTAAAATGTACAGAAAAAATGGGATTTATAACAACCTAATGTCCCCATCAGATAAACAGCACTTAAAGCTTTCATTTTGGAGAGAGAGGAGAAAATCAAGCTGCTTCAGATCTGAAAACACCCTGTTCATCCTTCCAATGTGAGAAGACGACTCGGCGCTATGGGTCTGAAAGGATGTGTGGCTGCTGAGAAAAGGAAGTAAACAAAGAAGCTTCTGGTGTTTGCAGAAAAATGTTATGTGACCACTGCAGAACGGTGAATGGTGAGAAGCAGAAAATGCAACCAACTTCTAAGACTGAACTTTGGAGATGTGGAAAAATATCCCAGCAGTTTTTTTGAGAAACTGAAAGTGAAAAACTGACCGATTTCTTCGGGCCTGTGAGACTGCCATGTTGATTGTGGATGGGGGGGTTAAATAAAGAGGTGCTGGAGAACATACTCTCAGACAGAGTCAGTGTGGAGCCTGTTCAAGCACACAGACACACACACACACACATGCACACACAGACAAAAGAACAGACATATACACACAAGCACATATTCACATAAATACACACTTAGGCAAAGTCAAAGCTATGTTTACCACCAAAAAAAAGGGAAAAAGGGGGAAAAAACCTTTAAGCGGATTTAAGCTCTCATTCTCTAGAGGGGCTAATTTAAACTCCAGCACCCCTACGATCCATCTCAAAGCTGAATGCAGCCCGAATCGCTCCAGCATACATTACATCTTAGTGCTAAAGCAACAATAAGCAAATCCGATGAATGTAGCAAGAAGATTTGAAAGCTCAATAAAGATTAAGGATTAAAGAGCAGAAGGAGGGGATATTTTATTCCCATTATAGGGATTAGAGTCTTCTTGGGTAATGACCTACCACTCTCCTTCTGCCTTTTCTCACTCTCGGAGACGCCAGTGGCCTCGTCTGGCTCCAGAGCTTCAAAGTCCCACGTCTTATAGACTTCAGGAGCAGGACAGATCCCTACAGAAACACAGCGAGAAAGAGACTCATTTCCATAATAGCGTCTTTGATCCACATACTTGTGACCAATACTTCAATAGTTCACACAAGGACGATCCATTGTACCGATTTCCCTGCGCCATGGCTGACAGATCTAAGCTGGTTTATTGCTTGAACACTATTTTAGACTCGAAAAGGGCAGCAGCGGTCAATAACTCAAAAGCAGTAATCTGTGGCTACGGTTTTCTCTTCTTTGTCACTGTGACATTCTTAAAAATGTTTAAAAACTTTGCTGAAATTAAACCTGAAAACACTTAATTGAACACATATTAATGAAATATTAATGGAATACAGAATTTAGGACATATATCCTGCATTTATCTTGTATATTATTGTTTTCCTTGAGGTCTTTGTATGGCTTTTGTGGGGTTTTATGCATCAAAAACAGTCATCAGTTTATTTTCCATGACCATTTTCCAACATCTCTGTACACCTTAGAATTAAACAGGCTGCTTTTGTTACTCTGGCTCTAAGACTGTTTTCTGAGTTCTGTGATCTCTATTCTGATTGGCTGTCCTGTATTGTGCTTCAATCAAAAAGCATTCAGGGCTAAAACAGTCGTTTTAACTTCAGTGTAAGTGGGCAAGGCTAAACTGAGGCATGCTGAATAGGTGGATATTTACAAATGAGCTGGTTTTCATGTCATCATAAGAACAGTGAATTTAAAATAGGCTAACAGGCTGTTTTTGCAGCTTGAGCGAATGGTACCTTTTATTTTTCACAGCATTTTTTTTTACTTTTCAATGCAATTCAGTCATTAAGATACAAACAAAGTAATTCAGACTGGTTTGATGTGAAGTGCTCTGTTCTAGAGAAATGCAGCAAGTCAGAACTGTTGACAGTGGTGGTGCTAGGAACCAGACGGCTGAAGTTTAATGGCTCTAAAAGCTCCCTCACGTATAGAGATTACATGAAATGGTTTCAGATGCATTGCCTGATGCCTGAGATATTGTTTTATGGCAGATTTGAGATAAGAATTTGGTCTAAAATGTATTTTAAAATCCATTTGTGAAGTAAGGCACAATAGTCATCCCCTCCAAAAATTGTATAAACTTTTCATACTTGCATTATGATTATGTATAAAAAATATTAGTCTATTCAGCCTACAGCAGTAGGCAGTACAGAAGTAGAAGCACAATACAGGGCAGCCAATCACAACAGAGGTCATTTACATATGTCAATATTAAAGGCATGGTAAAAAAAACAAAAAAAACCTCCAAAAAACAGGCTGTTTAATTCTAAGACAAAATGTATGGTTGTAAAATGGTCATGTAAAAAGAAACTGTGACTTTTTTGGTGTATAAAAACATACAAATGTCAAAAGAGTGAAAAAGCGCAGTTGCACCTCCTGTCCACTGGTAGGCGGTGGAGCACAGAGCAGTGAGGAAGGCCTGGTTGCGGAAGCTGCAGGACTGAGGGAAGGAGCAGCAGAAGCAGCAGTAGAGTGTCTGACTCAGTGTGCTGGAGAAGTACTGAAAAAAACAGCAAAGAACACTTTCCCTCACTGCCAGCATCACCATCAACATCAACATCTACCAAACAATCCTCAAACTCTGCGCTGTCCTCTACAGGGAATACACTTCAATTCTATTTATTCCATTTAACATTTCATAAAATTAGTATCTAGAATATCTCATATTCCACATTAGTGATAAAATCTTCAGCTTGACATTTGCTGTAGTTTACTGTAACTAGATCATTACAGTGTGTTATATATGATGCAAAACAACTACTATATATATATATATATATATATATATATATATATGTGTGTGTGTGTGTGTGTGTGTGTGTGTGTGTGTGTGTGTGTGTGTGTGTGTGTAAAACTAGTTCTTCCCAGATAAATGAAAATATTGAACAAACCATTAAAATCACCTAATGCTGTCTAAAATGATTGAATCCATACTGATATTTATTGTAAAATAACAAAAATGAGTAAAACAATTTGGCATTATGGCATGTGGGTCTATGTACCAAAACTAATTTGTAATTTTATTCACTTTAAAGGACTTCTTTTTAGCTATTTAAGAACATTTGAAAACCCTAAGCAAAATTTCCTTTGTTTTATTGTTTTTCTAAATTAAAATTTCATTAAACAATTCCTATTTATTTGCTGAGTTGAACATATTGGAAAAAGATAAATGTATACTTTTTTCCATTTAAAATACAGCAAATAAACAGTAACTGTGAGGACGGTAGAGGATGTGTTAACCTATTTTCACTTAGAAAATCAACAGAACATGTAATTTGACCAGGGTTGTCACGCAACGTCTAACAATTTGAAATCATTTTTAGTAAAGGCGTGCACCCGGCATTTGAGCCGATGTGCAATGATAATCACAACTCCAGCAGCCAGTTTTTTGAGTTACAGTGTATCACAAAAGTGAGAACACCCCTCACATTTCTGCAGATATTTAAGTTTATCTTTTCATGGGACAACACTGACAAAATGACACTTTGACACAATGAAAAGTCGTCTGTGTGCGGCTTATATAACAGTAAACTTATTCTTCCCTCAAAATAACTCAATATACAGCCATTAATGTCTAAACCACCGGCAACAAAAGTGAGTACACCCCTAAGAGACTACACCCCTAAATGTCCAAATTGAGCACTGCTTGTCATTTTCCCTCCAAAATGTCATGTGACTTGTTAGTGTTACTAGGTCTCAGGTGTGCATAGTGCAAATTTATAGTACAGCTCTCGCACGCTCTCATACTGGTCACTGAATGTTCCAACATGGCACCTAATGGTAAAGAACTCTCTGAGGATCTTAAAAGACGAATTGTTGCGCTACATGAAGATGGCCAAGGCTACAAGAAGATTGCCAACACCCTGAAACTGAGCTGCAGCACAGTGGCCAAGATAATCCAGCGTTTTAAAAGAGCAGGGTCCACTCAGAACAGACCTCGTGGTGGTCGTCCAAAGAAGCTGAGTGCACGTGCTCAGTGTCACATCCGAATGCTGTCTTTGAAAGATAGGCGCAGGAGTGCTGTCAGCATTGCTGCAGAGATTGAAGAGGTGGGGGATCAGCGTGTCAGTGCTCAGACCATATGCTGCACACTACATCAAATTGGTCTGCATGGCTGTCACCCCAGAAGGAAGCCTCTTCTGAAGTCTGTACACAAGAAATCCCGCAAACAGTTTGCTGAAGACATGTCAACAAGGGACATGGATTACTGGAACCATGTCCTATAGTCTGATGAGACCAAGATTAATTTGTTTGGTTCAGATGGTCTCAAGCATGTGTGGTGGCAATCAGAAACACTTTATTTCATTCATTTTATGAGTATAGTGTAAAAATGAACTTGCACCTGGCTATTTTCAGCTCTCCGTGCCGGGCATTCTATAACAAAGCTCTGCTGTCTAACGCTGCTCTATATGACACGACGCATCCGGTGTGCAGTGGCCTTTGTGATATGGCAGGCCTTTGGGCCAATCAAAAACATCCAGCCAACAGAGTCCTGTGACCAGCGTCCTGTGACCAGTGACCACTGATGAAGCACTAGTGGATGACCACATCAACTCTGCAGCAGCAGATAAGCTATCGTCTCTGACTTTACATCTACAAGGTAAGCGTGTCTAATAGAGTGAATAGTGAGTGGACACAGCGTTTAAAAACTCCAGCAGCACTGCTGTGTCTGATCCACTTGTACCAGCACAACCCACACCAACACACCACCACCACCACATCAGTGTTACTGCAGTGCTGAGAATGATCCACCACCCAAATAGTACCTGCTGTGTGAGGGTCCATGGGGGTCCTGACCACTGAAGAACAGGGTAAAAGGGGGTAACAAAGTATCAGAGAAACAGATGGACTACAGTCTCAAACTGTAGAACTACAAAGTGCAGCTACACAGTAAGTGGAGCTGATCAAATGGACAATGAGCGTAGAAACAAGGACATAATGTTATGCCTGATCGGTGAATGAATGTATTTTGGTAGAATTTTTATAAGCATAGGTACACTGTATTGTTGAGCTGTTTAAAGTGTTAACAGGTCTTCTGCAATCCCTAAAAGTATGAATGCAGTTCAAAAGAAATTTTTCAAAGCACGTTTCCTCTCATTCCTCCAGGTTCACTCCCTCTAAAAGTTTATGTTTATTGACTTCTCCTTAAAGGGATGTTACTCTTGTGTCAGTTTCCCCTGTCTGATGAGGTCAGCTCAGTGATCAGCTCACTGTATCATGAATAATCCAAATGAGATGAAGGGGCTGCGTACACATAGGCTTTCAGTTTCGCTGTTGGTTATAATGTGTACAGCAATTCCTATTATGAATATGCATGTACGTCTGGAGACATGTAAACGTTAATACACAAAAATGTATTAACGTGTTAACATGCATGTTTATACATGTTTTGAGCCCAAAGGCCTTCCATATTACAATGTCCCCTCTCGCACACATTTCAGCAGGAAACTAATTCCCATATTCTATGAAACACCTACAGACGGTCAAAGCTAAGAAACACTTTGGTCCACTGTACCTCTGTTCTGACTGCCTGCTTTGTACTGTGCCTCATTCAAAAGGCAGTCCAAACTGAAAGACCTTCTAACGTCAATGTGAACAGGTGGGGCTAAACTGCTGTGGGCTGAATATATGGATACATGTACATCCAGAATCTCTACTGGCTCCCTGTAAAATATGCATCACTTACAAAGCTCTACATGACCTGCTCCTTCCTACTTCACTGATCTCCTTATTCCCTACAAACCAATCCACACTCTCAGGTCCTCCTCTGCTGGATTTGGATCCAACCTATGTGGGTATGACCATCGTGCTTTGTCTTGGTTGGCTCCCCGACTCTGAAAGTCTCTTCCCCCACATGTTCAACAGTCCCCACATATAAATCTAAGCTTAAAACCATCCACAGTCTTAAATTAGCTCTTTACACCAAGTCTTGTTTCTGCTTGTGATGTTTGTGTTTTGAAAATTTGTAATTTGTAAGTATAATGTATTATTATTATTATTATTATTATTATTATTAAATGTGCTTTTTTGTGACAACAAAAAGACAAAAAAATGGGCTGTTATTGTAGTTTCCATATGGTACATTTTGATACTTTAAGAATACTTACATACTACATCAAACTCTTATTTGAAAGGAAAATATTTATTGTCATTGTCCAAAAAAAGTGTCTCCATTTTTTGTTGATTTCTATTTTTGCCCTTTACACTGTGGGAGTATTTCACAGTGACTGCACCATCCAAAATGCTCCAAAATTGCCTGGGGTAAAATCTTGTTACATTAACTTAAAAGTAAAGAAAGTTCTTCCTCTTTAAAGTTACCTTTTTGGAAATACAAGTCTTTCTCTGAACAGCAATAATGTGGCCTCTTTAAGAGGCAAGTGATTCTAAACTTTTGAACGGCAGCGCATGTGTCAAGATGTTTGGTCTCAAGTGATTAGAACTGGACTGAAGTAGGTTACACTGTCCTGATCTGGCCTTTGCACCTGCATTTACACTTCTGAAATCTTGCTCATATCCTGAGATACTGTAGACTATAAAGAGGGAGAGAGTAGTTTAGGCTACCCGGAGGAATGTGGTGCCACTGCGAGTGGAGAGGTTTTGGGTCAGAATACTGATGTAATTCTCAGCAATCCGGCAAAACAGACGATCCTGAGTTTTCCTGTCGGGCTGAAAAACAATAAGAGAGAAGCAAGCAAGACAGCGTCAGAGAGAGAACGGTAAGCCAGAGAGGGAGGGAAATAGAGATTGACTGTCAGTCAGAATGATAATTTAGGTCTAAACAGTTGCCGCAAGTGACTGTGCAGCAACTAAAGTGTAAGAAAACTGTCCCCTGGTGGCTCCCCCAAGGCCAGCTCCTCTGCACCTGACAAGCAGCCGTGCAGAGGTGGGGAAGATTTATTACCATATTGCTGATGCCCTTCCAATCATTTTGAATCTGGAAGGCATAAAGTTCCTCTGCCATTTTTTAAATGAAAACCTTGACCTAAAAAAAAAAATCCAACTTTTTTTTCGATTGCTATTCCAAAAAAACTCACCTGAAAGTTATAAAGGAAGAACCACCAGAATGAATCGATGACAAAGTGCTCCACGGTGGATGAGGAGAGAATGGTCTGGAAAGAGGCCTTCAAGCTGGGCTATAACACATAGTTTATAACACATGATGTGCACAACAAGACCTAAAACTACAGCATATAACATTCAAAATGTCATATATCACTGCTGTTGGAACAAAAACCTTGTATCTCCCTTTTTCGTCATTTTTAAGTTTTTCACATAATTTGAAAATGCGTTTATATTGTGTGTAAACTTCTTGACGAATGAGCCAACACAAATGACCAAACTGTACTTGAGAAAAATATCTGGTTCCATTCACTCACATTAAAAGTAAAGTATGTTTTTTTCTTCTTTCAAGTAACCATTTTGGAGATACAAGGTTTTGTCATAACAGCAGCGATATGTTCTTTATGTATACATTGATGAGCCAAAACACGACCACAGAGATAAAGCAAATAATGTTGATTATCTTGTAACAATGGCACATGTCAAGGTCTAGGATATAATAGATGGTAAGCGAAGGTAAGGTTCTTATAGTTGACGTGTTGGATGTGGGAAAAATGGGCAGCAGTGGTGAATATCTGCACCGATGACAGAGTGATGGGCACCCAAGGCTCATTGATGCACGAGGGCAGCAAAGTCTATCCCATTTGGTCTGACCCAACAGAAGAGCTTACGTGACACAAGTCACAGAATTTTTTAACACTGGTTCTGGGTGGAATGTGTCATAACACAGTGCATTGATCTGTAGTGTATGGGGTTGCACAGCTGCAAATCAGTTACAGTGCCCATGCTAACCCCTGTCCAGTGTCAATAGAGCCTACAAGGGGAATGCAAGCGTCAAAACCGGACCTGACAGCAATGGAAGAAGGTTGCCTGGTCTGAAGAATGCCTTTTTCTTTTACATTACATGGACAGTAATGTGTGCAGTGTTTACCTGGGGAAGTGATGGTACCAGAATGCACTGGGGGACAAGCTAGTGGAGGATTGTGATGCTCTGGGCAATGCTCTGCTGGGAAGCCCTGAGTCTGGGGAATCAATTTGACATGTGCCACTTACCTAAACATCATTATGGACCAGGTATACCAGTATTCCCTGATGTCAGAGTAATGCAGGGTAATGCCCTGCCACAATGCACTCATTGGTTTGAGGAACATGATGTAGAGATCAAGGTGCTGCCCTGACCTTTCACAATCCCCAGACCTCAATCTGATTGAGAATCTGTGGGATGAGCTAGTCCAAACAATGAGCTCATGCTTTGTCAGTCAGTCAGAGCTGATTTGATAGCACTCAGAGGATCAACAGCATATTAGGCAAGTCATAATATTTTGGCTCATGAGCGTATAATATGATAATCTTCTGCTATGACAATCTGTCACCTGAGGAACTGTTGCTCTTCTGTTTTTTTTTTTTTCCTCATGCCTCACTAATGCATAAGCATCATGGTCAGTAATACGCTTTTGACCACAATTTCCAACCCTATTTACTGATGTCTGTTCCTTAGATCTAAATGTAGATGTCACTTTGGTCACTAAGTAATTGCACAGTTTTTGCCACTGAAGCTCCAGCCAACTGTGACCCAATAATGAACCCTTTTTCAAAGTTGCTTAGATCTTTTCCTTTTGCCATCTCGATCCAAAATCAAAGTCATCTGAGCCTGCTCAGCATATTCATACAAGCCGCAAAGCATCATAAGATGTTAACTACCTGTGTGGAAGTATCTGTACTTACTACATTCCAGTCCTGGAGTTTACATTCATTATGTTTTCATTTATTTTTTTTTTCCTTTTGGAATACAACTGGCCACTTTATTACAAACCCCTACCTTATACCGCCACATTGTTGGTGGACAGTTAGTGACTGTAGCCCATCAGTTGATACACAGTTTATTCTGACCATACACTAGCCTTTCACCATCCTAGGTATTGTCCTGTATTCTTCCACTCCATAGGGAAGAAAGCAAAGACCATAAAGCCTCTCTCTGTCCTCTACTACTACTAGCCAATCAGTTGTTATATTAGTAAGAGAGAGGATATTATTTATGCTCAGAAAAGCAAAAATGGATTGCTAGTAATTAGAAAAAAAGTTTCTAACCAAATAAAGGCGAGTAAAAGTTGTGTAGAGTCCAGGGCTGAAAACCACAGCGATGATGGAGAGGGAGCTAACACTGAACTGTATGCATTATAGGCATACACTGTATACTGTGCAAAGACAAATTAGCAAAAACAGTGAGGACCACTGGGGTCACAAATTATGCATGACAACAGATAGGCTATAGTCAGTAACTGTACATATGTGGACCGTTCTACTGGATTAGTGTCATAGTTAAACTATTTAAAAAAACAACTACGTATTCAGGCCTTAAATATATATCTTATTTATCTTTCATATATATGTATATATAATTTTTATTGTACTTTGTATTGGAAGGTGGCTGTGTCTCACCCAAACCCTGAATTATGTGAAAATAATACTTACATTTTTTGTTTACCTCTATCTGTTTAAGATAGTTTTGATTTATTTTAAAGTGAAGATTTAATTAACCATAGTTTCATTTTTAAATAAAAACAAAAACTTAAAGGATAGGTTCAAGGATAGTAAGCAATGGTTCTATACAGAACCATGAACACTCAAAGAACCCTTTGCATGATTAAAGGGTTCTTTGCATCCAAAAAGGGTTCTGCTATTTATCCAAGCTCATATCATAACAATAGCAGAGCCCTTTCCTAGAACCATCTACAGCACATTCTCCTTCAGTTTGAAGAAGCTTTTCATGAGCCTTTAATCAGGCAAAAAGTTCTTTGAGTCTTCATGGTTCTATATAACCATTTTCTTTACTAAAGAATCCTTAAAGAACCATCTTTTTTAAGAGTGTACCAAATCACAGAGTTTTAGTCTGTAGGCGGAGCCTAACTTTAGCCACTCTCCTGTATTCAAATTAGCTACAATTGTCCCAACAGAAACAGTCACCACTGAAATGATTGGTAGAGATAAATTAGAATGTTTAATCATGTATTTTAATGAAAGATAACTGAAATATATGAAGACTCAAAGCAAAAGGATTCCGAAGAATGATCCATGTAAAGTGAACCAATAAGGTAGGTGTTTCTCATAAAGAGGCCAGTACGTTTAAAGAACTGTGACTGCTGACAGAGATTTCAGGCACCTTGTGCACTAGGTGGCGCTGTGCTTGTACAACATGTGTGACGATGGTGGCGTATGCAGTATCATGAGGCAGAGGAACAGGAATGTCAGTGAATACAGGACACTGGTAAAGCTCCACCATCTTCATCCTCTCTCCTCTCTACACAAACACACAACCAGACATACACAGTGCATGCAATGAATCCACTCAATAAAGTGATGTAATCTACACAATGTACTTTTGTTGTATATACATGTATTTCATACCACATTAGCAAGTCTATTTCAGATCATTTAAAGGGGAATTCCACCAATTAAAAAAAAAAATTCTACGTTGTAAATAATTCAGTCCTTGTGATGTACACAGTCATTCAGAGTGGTTTCACATGAAATGGCTCATTGTAGAGAAACTTACAAACTTTCTTTACAGTGGTGGTGCCAGGAGTCACAATGTCAATAACACAAATATAGCCTATCCAAAACCACCCGTGCCTGCTGAGCTTTTATATATAATGTTGATGAAGTTAATGAATAGTCATAAATCTGAAAATCTGGGGACTATTTTGCCTTACAATGCCCTGCACATACCCCTCCACCATGAATGGATTCAAATATGTTTTAAGCCAAAGTTTTACCACAAAATGATCAGAAAACAATGTGTCACACATCAAGCAGTGTGTTCATAAACATTTAATGTAATACCTTTCTGTGAGGAAGTGTTCAGAAGCTTTAAACTCTTCAGCCGTCTGGTTTCTATCACGACCACTGTAAAAATTCTGACTCGGCAAGTTTCCCTAGAATGGTGTAGTTCACTTATTTAATGTGGATTTTTTAAAAATCTGTGGAGTTCCCCTTTAATATACCAACACAGTTGGAGATAAGGATATTTTGACAGTATCTATGATGCTATAAGTTATAAGGGTTATAAGTTTCCATTACTTGTTAGCTACATTAGCCTCATAGCTCCAGTGCAAAACTAAAAAAGAAAACTTCAGACACCAAACATGTCCTGGCCGATCAACCATATACAAGGTATGGAAGAAATTCTGTACATTTGATTTTAAAGTACACTTTAAAACAGTAGTTTGAGTAGAATTTTTTTTATACTAGTTGAATAAAAGCTGTTGTAATCACTGCACGCTGAAAACATGCATGCAAGTTAGGGAAGAGCCAGAATTTTCAAATGTTTGAATAATGAGGAAATGTTTAAAAACTGAAAAATAAATTAGGAGTTTTGATACACACATTAACTTCCCTCTAACATTATAGGTTCTTATACTGAACAACGACGAGATGTCTGAATGCTATCCTCCACCAGAGGGCAGTGTAGAGCCTGCATCCTATGCTTTGACCAGAGTTTCTTATCTGGTAAGTCCCAAAAAAAACAAACAAACAAAAAAAAATGTTGCCAATTTAGCAATGTTTCAGACCCATTTTTTTCAAGAAAGCGGCTAGTAAAAAATCCAGCTACTTTTTGGACAAACCTTAGCTACTTAGAAGAGTCGCCAGTACTGCTCCATGAGCAAGAGGCACCTCTCTCTGTGTCTGCTCTGTTCAGTTAGTGGCAGAGAGGCAGAGCAGCACTTTCAGTCCACAAGGGATAGATGGGAATGAGCTGCGCTTGTGCAACAGTGGTGAACAGTGGTGAACTCCTATAACTCGTGTTTTGGATATCTGGACTGGACTTTCACTGTGACCTGTGTTTTCCCTTTGACTGTGTGGATTATTAAACCACCTCATCTTACCCGCGAGCGTCTGCGATTCTGTCTGCACGTTACAATTTTGCTAATACCTCAATTTACAACAGCATAGAAATGACAGAATGTCACTGTCCTGTGCACAAAGACCTCTGACCTTTTCAGTGGCCACTCTACTCTTGTGTGAGGTGGACCAGGGAAGACTGCGGGGCTTCTCTGTCTTTTCTGCAGTGACAACACACACAGCAAAAAAGAAGGAAACTCAGTTTCTACAAGTTTATGCACAACAATAAAACCAGTGATAAAGTGTCCTCAGTATTTTTATTACATTAAATCAGAGCAATTCACAAATAGCTAGAAGACAACACATTCACCACAAGAACAAATGTTTCATTTTCACCCATTCTTCTTTAAAAGCGTCATGTTTAAGTGTTGTATAAAGTTGTATAAAGAATATGAGCTAACCAAACCAAAAATAAAAGATGTTTGTTATATATTCCTTTAGTTAATACAGTGATAGGAATCACTGTAGAGCACAGAATGGTCCTAATTAAACATGCTGATCTATTTTACTGTCATGCATGTGGCCCAACTAGTCTTTGAGCAGATTTAAACAAGTTAAGGGAGAGAAAGACAAAGTGTCTGCATGTATTACTGATGTTATGTTAGGTTTGAAAGGGTTAAAAGTAATCTGATTGATGAATCTGACCTGCTTGTCAATTTGATCAGTGCACTACACTATGAACTGCTCATACACACCATCATCAGCTGTAGACTCAGGCTGGATTTTTCCATCAGCGCTTCTGATCTGAAACACATTCACCCATACACACACACACACACACACACACACACACACACACACACACACACACACACACACACACACACGTGGAATGATCAAGAGCTTACTTAAAATGGGCTTTAAAATGAATAGTACAGTTGATATATGACATAATAATCTGATCTTCAGGACAAAAAGTACTGAGCAGCCAAAACGTCCTAATATTTGATATCATGATGTGAGGTTCAATATTTAAATCTGTTGATCATGCACGGTCAACATTTCCTGCGTTATAATTCTGAGACAACAGAAAAATTCATTTCTAATTTTCAGCTGTGGGTGTCGCGGGTGCTGATGGAAATTGAGCAGCTTTGCATTATAGTTCTAACGGCAAATATGTTAACAATAGACAGATGAATGTGTGAGAAGAATGAGGTTCAGGTGTAGACAAATCTGCTGAATCTACATCTGGGTTTACAATTCATACTGTCAAAAATGGCACCTGTCTTTTACATCATGTCTCATGATGAATAGACCAATACTATTTTGGTTTTATTCTGACGGCCACAATATACAATATTTATAAAATATGTATAATACATATGGGATATACCATTATTACTACATGTATGTATTTAAAGTGGTGCTCGAAAGTTTGTGAACCCTTCAGAATTTTCTATATTTCTAGATGAATTTGACTTGAACTTCATCAGATTTTCACACAATCCTAATAGTAGATAAAGAGAACCAAATAAAACAAGACAAAAAATATTAGAATTGGCCATTTATTTATAGAGGAAAATGACTCGATCTGGAGTTTTCAATCAATGGGATGGCAATCAGGTGTGAGTGACCAACCTGAGTTATTTAAAGAACAGGGATCTATCACATTCTGATCTTCACAACACGTGTTTGTGAAAGAGAAGTCGAGGGAATGTGGGTCATGCAGCAAAACAACAATCCCAAGCACACAAGTTGTTCTGCGAAAGGACAGTTAGAGGAGAATAAAGCGAAGGTTCTAGAATGGCCAAGTAAAAGTCCTGACCGTAATCCTATAGAAATGCTGTGGAAGGACCTGAAGCAAGCAGTTCATGGAAGGAAACCCACCAACAAAACAGAGTTGAAGCTGTTTTGCATGGAGGAATGGGCTAAATTCCACCAAGCCAATGCACAGGACCTTCCATAAACTGCTTTTCTGCAAAGCTGCTTTGAGACGACATTAGCTGTAAAAAGCACTATACAAATAATTGTTTTGTTGTTGTTTTTGTTGTAATTAACAGTTATCTGCAGCATTTAGTTGCAGTTATTGCTGCACAAGGGAGTCACACCTTAAGGTTCACATACTTTTGCCACTCACATATAATATTGGATCAATTCTTCAATAAATATATGACCTAAGTCTAAGTCTAATAAGTATAATAGTATAATTAAGTCTAATATTTTTGTCTCATTTGTTTATATTTGGTTCTCTTTATCTACTATTAGGACTTGAAATGAAATGAAAATCTGATAAAGTTTTAGGTAAAAATTATGCAAAAATATTGAAAATTTTAAAGGCTTCACAAAATTTCAAGCACCACTGTACATCCATCCATCCATCCATGAAAGATGGGACAATAGGTAAAATGCATATAAAGACACAAGTAGTGACTCACAGACTTTCACAGCTATTTGATTGAAAACAGCAGAGATATTAATATTTTAGCTTATCAATTTTATTTACTTTTGTAAGCATATGATAATAAACACATTCCAAACACATAGGACAGAGATAAAGTAAGACTAGGAAGTTTGTGGAATTATCAAAAACACTTGTTTTTGAGCTTTCCTCAAGTAAACAGTAGAATATGTAACAGGTTATGCTACAACTATTTTTCAATTCATGATTACGAGGAATTTAAGAATTTCATATCTACCGGCGATAAGATTCAGAGAGTTCAGAGAAATTTCTTTTCATTAAGGGCAAAGCCAAAAACCAACACTAGATCGACAATGTCCAGAAACACCACCAACTTCAGTGGGATAAGGTTCTTCTGAGATGGACTGAGGCAAAGTAGAAACGTAAGTTGTGGTCTAATGTGTGAATCTTTCAAATTGTCTTTGGAAATGATGGACATCATGTTGTCCAGGCCAAAGAGGATAAGGACTATCCCAATTGTTACCAATGTAAAGTTCAAAAGCCAATGTCTGTCATAGTATGGGGGTGTGGTCATGCCAGTGTCTTTTTCAGGGACCTTTTTGTTTCAGCAAGACAGTGCCGAGCCACATCTGCACATACTACACCAGAGTGGCTTTGTAATCAGAGAGTGAAAGCTTATGGTCCATACCTGTCTTTTATTAAAAGAGTGCGTGGAGTATTACGAAGAACATTATATGACAACAAAGACCCACATCTGTTGAGGAGCTTAAGTGTTATATCAAGCAAGTATGGGGGAAAAAATTCCTCTTTCATAACAACAACAATTGTCCTGAGTTTGCAAAACGATTACTGAACATTGCTAAAAGGAAAAGTGATGTACCACAATGGGTAACATGCCTCTGTTCCAACTTTTGGCAACAAATATAGAATAAACATGCACAAAAAAACAGACGTTAATTAGTTAGTAGTCATCTATGGTAATTATTCCAGTCTTCACTCAACAGAATTCCTAACCCGAAACTCAAAAAAAAAATGAATAACTAAACATAAATAACTGAAGTGAAACAGACTTTAATAGAAGTAAAAGTATTTTCTTTTAATACTCAGCAAAGTACAAATCCATCAGAACTGTACTGTGGTACATGTTTAAAGTACTGAATAAATGAATCTTGGCTGGCTGTAGAAAGTAAGTTGGGAAGGATTCTGAAGAAGAATGTGTTCGCTTACCTGCATGGGGTGACCAGGCCTTGGCAGAAGGGGGAGCTGGGATATCGCCTCACTCAGTGTTGCCATGGTACCCAACAAACACACTAAAGCACACTGAGTTGAGGAAAATCATATGTGTATACGAACACACACAGAAACACCTACACACATATTCAGTCTTCTGCAGTCATTCTTCAGTGCATGTTTCTGCTCTAACTCAGCTCCAAACACACCTGAACCAGCTATTCAGAGCTTTAAATGGCTTGTTTCAGGTGTGCTGGGAGTTGGGATGAATCAAATATTTGACATTATTACTTGACAAATTTTTCCTTTGTTGATTTTTTGTTTATATTTTCATAGTGATGTCCAACCTAGAGTGACTTAATGACTTGAATGTCTGAAGAGGGCAGCAATTCGCTTACAGTGTCGCATCCATGTGAGCAGATAGTGAAAGAAAAAGGACAATTATGTCTGGGTGCATTTTCTTAAAGTATTAACAAATTAGTTAATTAACAATCAATTAATAAAGTATTAACTTACGACATATACACACAGTCATAATCCACGAAAAGACGTTACCTTCAACCACCTGAAAAGAAAACGTGTTGAAGCAGCAAGGCGGTCAGTAAATGATCAATCACTCTCCATGCAGCTGTTCTGGCAAACTGAACTACTGAGGATGCACACTGTAAGTGATTTGTCAGAATGAGCTAATATTACTCTTACAAACATCACTGAGGCTTCTGATGCAGTACCGGCATTAGTCACTAGAATATTCTAAACCATATAAGTTTCTGTCAGAAGTATTTAACAGGCTTATTAAAATAAAACAAAAACCTATTAAAAATTCAGCAGCTCGTCCAGTCACAGAGTTACATACCTTAGCTAACTGACTATGTACAACTGCTTAATTAGCTTAAAATAGGGCTCATTTTGTAAACATATGGGAACCTGTACACACAGATTCAATGATGGTGCAGCCTGAAGAGCTATACTGTTAATCTACATATTCATTATTATGTCTCTTATTTTTAGCTTTTGCTTAATGCTTAAAAAAGCATGGGCCATCTGGGGTCCCTCAGGTTTGAGGACCACTGGTCTAGAGACATTTCAGCATGCACACTTGTGGAAGGACACTGACAGGTGATTGTGCTGACTCCCGGAGGCTGTCCTGTCTCTTCCGTGCACTCACTGGGTTCTCTTTCACATCCTCCTGATGCACCAGGATGCGCACACACAGCCGGTTCACCTCCTCCATCCAGGCCAGGAGCACCTAACCAACACAGCGCTACTGTAGAATAAACAAAGCTCTACTCAATTACAGGGTACATTTAATCAGTAGTAGAAGTAGAAGTAGGCAGTGCAAATCCATCAGCCGAGGAAAAGCAAACAAAGGCACTTAATGCTGTTAAATCCAGAGTTAAAGTATTAAAGGACATCAGAAGTAAAATGCTTCCAACCTTTTTTTTCCCCTGAGGCTGCCTTTGCACTTATGTTAACTCTCCAATAAGCGGTAATTAAGCGATATTTTTTTAATCCCACCTCTGCATTTAACCCATCCGTGAAGTGAAACACCACATACACACTAGTTAATAGACACACACACTAGGGGGCAGTGAGCACACTTGCCCAGAGCTGTAGGCAGCCCTATCCACAGTGCCCGGGGAGCAATTAGGGGTTAGGTGTCAAGGACACCTCAGTCATGCTTGCTCAAGGACACCTCAGTCATGGACTGACGGCACTGGGGATTGAACCAGCGACCTTCCGGTCACAGGGCCAGTTCCCCTCCAGCCCACGATTGCCCCCAAATGTCAAACCATTCAAAGTTACCAAGAGACCAGCACACATAATGAGGTCAGACACTAATCAATTATTAAAATTGATTAACTTGATTAACTTGGTCAGCGATTTTAGTTAACTAAGTCGATTAATCATTGCACCCTTACAGTGAAGTCTGTATTGTATTGCACTGTATTTTATGTAATGCTGTAATGATGCATAATAATCCCAAATAGTACACATTTGTAACATGTGATGTTCCTAAAGTATGTGTAATTTACCAAATGTAGATTAGTGGAATGTAAATACGGGCGGTGTTGCTTCAGATATTCTGGGCCATCAGGATTTACAGGTCACTGTTATTATTCTAATTTCTGCTGATGTTTACATCTTCGAGCTCTAAATGAGCAAAGGGAAATACTACAAATAGACTCATGACATCACAGCGGTCATTTTAGAAGGAAGCAGAAAAAAGAGATTGGTTTTGTCATTTAGGACCTATAATGTTTGTCCTATAATATCCAACACACTGTGCTTACAGTTACAACATTTGGCAGATGCTCTTATCCAGAGCAACTATCGGTTTGGACATTTTACACAGGAAAGGAAAAAATAGTGTTAGGAGTCTTGCCCAAGGACTCTTATTGATATAGCGCAGAGTGTTTGCTCAGGCAGGGATTGAATCCCAGACTACAGTATAGAAGAAGGTGTTACCCACTACACTATACCAACTATAAGTGGTATAATGTCTAATTGCTCCAACATCTAACATAGTGTCCTCATAAAACACCACATACATTACTGGTTTTTCAAAAAATCGACTTAATTAAGTCATTAAGATACAAAAGTCAGTGTGGTTTGATGTGAAATGAGACAAGTAGAGAAAGTGGTGGTGATAGGAACCAGACGAATCATATAATGTCTGTAAAAGCTACACACTTGGTACACAAGATGGTTCTTCAAGGATTATTTAGTAAAGATACGCTAGTGAACTAAATGGTTCTTTACATCAGAAAAGGGTTCTTCAGATTGATGGAGAATGTAATGTAGATATATGATGATGTATATTCTATAAAGGTTCTTACACAACACACAAAAAGGGTTCTTCTATTGTTACAAGCTTGACATCGTAATAATAGAAGAACCCTGCTGTGTGCTACATAGAATCCTTTTCAAAAAGGTTCTATATCCAGCCATCTACATCGAATTCTAGACTGAATCAATCAGGCATTTTTAAAAATTGGTGGTGATCCCCTTTAAAACAATGCTATGGATCTTCACCTCCTCGTACTGTGTGTCTTAACTGAGGAAGTTCAAAGTCTTCATACATTAGAAACACGTTAAAGTGATCGTTTAGGACTCGGTTACTCCGCACTAGCGTTTCTATAGGGATAAACTAAGAGAGACTGCAGAAGACGCTCAATCACACAACTTACCGAAGGCGCGTCCCCGGTTTGCGCGCGTCCCGCTTCGTGAGTCTGTTTACAGAACGCGGAGCTCGTTGCTGCGGTAACCACGTGACGCGCCTACCCAGAGACACTTCAAAAGAAGAGCGCGGGAAGAAGAGAGCCGTGTGCATTAGTGCGTTATTAAATTTCATGATTTTTTGGTGTCATTTTTCATTGACGAGACCCGTGCACATGATGCCATACGTGGCGTCAAAAGATTATAAAAAATAGCACATCTGAAAAAAAAAAAGGAATAGAACTAACAGAAAAAGAAAAGAAAACTTGTTTACTCAGTTGGTACTTAGTATTCCAGAATATATATTTTTGACCTTTTGAACAGATTTGACAATAGAGAAAGTGAACCATTCTGTGAAATCTTTGCAGCCACTTTGATCTAAAATGAATCACTGACCACTTCAGGTAAATACAGAACTGGGAAACTGAAGTGGAAAAATACAACATATGTGCAAAAGTATCGTGAGCCTCTTCACAATTAGGGAATTCAACTATTTTAAAGTTCAATTCAATTAAACCCAAGAGCTGCTGTGGAAAGAAGTAAAAGTCCCTTGGAAGGAACCAAGACTCAAAAGGTGAACCCATCACTTTTTTGGGGTGTTAATTTTATATCTGTATCAATAGTGGAACCAGGTTAGTTTTCCCAGTCATTTTGGGCCGTTTCTGACAGTAAGACTACTTGTTATTAAACAGGCTGTTTTTGTGACTTTGCCTTTAAGACTGATATATCTAAATGATGTCTGTCCTGATTGGCTGCTCTGTATTGCGCCTCATTCAAAAAGCACTCCAGTCTGAAACATTCCTTTAACCTCTATGTCAGTGAGTAGAGCTGAACTGCTGTTGATGCAGCTGTGTTTTCATTTATAGACTATAGACAGAGGAGTGAATGACACATTTTAAAACCCTAACAATGTTTACATATAGCATCAAACTCTTTTATTTCCAAAAAGCAAGAAAAGTAAGATTTCCATGATATTGGCTCTTTGATAAAAGATGAATCCTTTCCAATCCTTTAAACTTCTTTATTTATTATTAGAAGAACTAATAAGAATGTTGACAAGCTCTGAATTGACTTCAAAATGAAAAAATAAAAAAGAATTTTCTGACCAAATGAATGTACTGTGTTTTCGTCATGATGATTATTAGATTACTCCACCTTGATCAATTGAAAACTCACCCAGTCTGAATTTGTAACCTAACCAATCAATCTAATGCATTGTGCCAAGTTCTTCTCGATTGGGAATGGAGAAGAATAAAGGTGCAGTGGGTGGTGTTTGCACTCGCCTATTCCAGGCCATCATGCAAATACACATATTTTACCCATTTGTACAGCAAACCAGATCATAGTTTGGCTTTACGTCTTAGTGAACTCACCAAACCTGCCAGCTGATATATTTGTTTTCCTAGCAAAGGAATATTAGATAATATTTTAATTAATTAACTACTACTTGCTGTGTCGTATTGTCAGCAAAAGTTATCTCTATTGATACAGATATGAAGTCCTGCCTATCAATACTTGTAAAGAAATGCTCAGACAGTTCAAATCCTGGGTTTGTGAGCAGTGGAACTGCATTCTCTGGAGTAATGGTGCTCCATCCAATGCCTCTAATACGAGAGCGGCCTTTAGTTTTCCAACATCAGGATGTGACATCACTAATGCTCTTTGTGACTGAATTCTTTGATGGAATGCAGTTAAAGTCTTCTCAGATGAGTAGAGGCTGTTACCGCTGTGAAAGAAGGACAAACTCTTTATTAACAGCCTTGATTTCAGAAGAGATAGCTGCAAACTTTTGGTCATGTAGTCTAGAAGTTGACAAAAAAAAACACATTTGTTATAAATGAAAAAATAAAAGCAGTGAACTCTCACTGTACAAGCATAGACATAGATTCAATTAAAAAATGTAGCCTACAGCAACCTATTGTGCATGAACAAACACTGCCACTGCATAGGAGCACAGTTTTGTCTCATTTGGGCGTTGACAATGCTTATGAATTATTAAAGGTATAAATCACAATACCCAGCCCTGCCTTTAGGCAGCAGTGTTTAGCCTGAGCTTCAGCACTTCCTGAACGCAGCACATAGAGTGACTTGTGTAATAGTTTTGCTTCACCCTCTGATGCCCGAGGCCCCATTTTTCCCGTCTGCATATTCAATTTGCATTCTCTAATGCTGTTGTTTGCCTTCCAGATGCCTGGAGCTGCGTGTAAATACTCCCTTCGCTGAGTGCATGCAAGCAGCTATGAGCCACAGGTCACGGATGAGCGCATGCAACAGCCGACAGGGTGGAGAAGGGCAAGAGCTTTTAACCCCCCACACATGCACACATTACCATCTTGCCCCCTAGCCCTGCTTGACACACACACATGCTGACAGATTTGCACCAGGCCATCCATCAAGCCTCCAATGAGTGCTGTATCTTGGCAATATGGGGCAAGTGAAAAATCATTGACTAGGAAATTGGCAAGTAATAGGGTCCTGCTGCAATTTGATGAGGAGTCAGACTGTACCTGAATGATGAGGGTAGTAGAGGGACAGCAAGAGAAATTCACCTGCCCATACACATTCTGTATCCACACACGTATTTAGGAAAATAGATATGGGCAAATAGGGAAAAGTCTATATCCCTCCAGTGCTTTATTTATTCTTGGACAGCATAGGAAAAACCAATATCTCTAGTAACCCAGGACCATATTAAAGAAATGTCCTATCTTTAGTGCTAAGATAAGATCTGATGAGGTCATGATAAAATGTATTATAAAAATCATATACCAAAGCAAATCTTACCTTAATTTAGGAATTATATCTTATGTTACAGCGTCTTTCACAAGTCAGGAAATCCCATTAGACTCACTTGAGCTATATGTGTGCACCTGCATGTAAAACATTTCAGAACAAAACTAGAGGGTGAAATTACAATAAAAAATCTTCAGCATAAAAATTATATTTTGCATTTTGTACATCGCGACAAAGATTATTAGTATATATAGTAAAAAGAATTGGCTCCAGAATTGACCCTGAGGTACAACCTTAGCCAAAAAGTGATTTAATGGGGTGTTGTAGCTCTGTAGTTTTAATTTCCATCTAGTAAAGCTTTTCTATTTAGTGAAGCTTTAGCAAAGCAAGCAAACTGTACCAACATCATTCCTCATTATATATGTATATATACATACACACAGTATATTTACAAAAGCATTCACTCGTCTGCCTTCACACGCATATGAACTTCAGTGAGATCCCATTCTTAATCCAAAGGGTTTAATATGATGTCGGCCCACCCTTTGCAGCTATAACAGCTTCAGCTCTCCTGGGAAGGCTTTCCACAAGGGTTTAGGAGTGTGTTTATGGGAATTTTTGACCAATATCCCACAAGCACATTTGTGAGGGCAGACACTGATGTTGGATGAGAGGGCCTGGCTCACAGTCTCTGCTCTAATTCATCCCAACATGTCTCCACTGCTCTAGAGTCTGGTGGTGGCGCTTTACACCACTGCATTCGATACTTTGCATTGCATTTGATGACGTAAGGCTTGGATGCAGCTACTCGGCCATGGAAACCCATTCCATGAAGCTCGCTACACACTGTTGTGTGTACACTTGAGCTCATCTGAAGGCCACATGAAGTTTGGAGGTTTTTAGTGATTGACTCTGCAGAAAGATGGTGACCTCTGTGCACTATATGCCTCAGCATCCGCTGACCCCGCTCTGTCATTTTACGTGGTCTACCACTTTGTAGCTGAATTGCTGTCGTTCCCAATTGCTTCCACTTTGTTATAATACCACTGACAGTTGACTGTGGAATATTTAGTACCGAGGAAATTTCATGACTGCACAGGTGGCATCCTATCACGGTACCACACTGGAATTAACTGAGCTCCTGAGAGCGACCCATTCTTTCACTAATGTCTGTAGAAGCAGTCTGCAGGCCTAGGGGCTTGGTTTTATACACCTGTGGCCATGGAACAAATTGGAACACCTGAATTCAGAGATTTGGATGGATGAGTGAATATAGTGTATGTATCTCCAAAATGGTAACTTTACAGGACAAGGAAAAAACCTACTTTACTTTTAATGTAAGTCAGTAGAACCAGACTATTTTCCAAAATCATTTTAAGCCCACATAAAATGACAACAAATATTTTCAAATTATGTCAAAAACTGAAAAACATCAAAAATGCTTGTTACTGCTTAGAATTTAACAGGCTGTTTTTGTGACTTTGCCTTTAAGACTGATATATCTAAATGATGTCTGTCCTGATTGGCTGCTCTGTATTGCGCCTCATTCAAAAAGCACTCCAGTCTGAAACATTCCTTTAACCTCTATGTCAGTGAGTAGAGCTGAACTGCTGTTGATGCAGCTGTGTTTTCATTTATAGACTATAAACAGAGGAGTGAATGACACATTTTAAAACCCTAACAATGTTTACATATAGCATCAAACTCTTTTATTTCCAGAAAGCAAGAAAAGTAAGATTTCCATGATATTGGCTCTTTGATAAAAGAAAATGAATCCTTTGCAATCCTTTAAACTTCTTTATTTATTATTAGAAGAACTAATAAGAATGTTGACAAGCTCTGAATAGACTTATGATTTATGACTGAGAAACTATGTGGGTTTAATTTATCAATCATGATACGTGATCTTATCAAAATATGTCCATATGTAATAATAAGACACAGGTACAGGGGAAAAAGTGTAAAACAAGCTATACATGTAGAGATGCTTAGAAGCAATGTTTTATGTACTTAACCCATCTAATCTCAGTATCTTCTGGGGATTTTAGTCTTTAATTATGCTGGTCGTCTATATATTAGTCACAATTCTGGTAGGATTCAAGTGCCATTCTTATTGTGGCTACTAGTGTGTTGGAATAAACCTCAAAACTAGCATGGATTAGCATAACTTCAGGCCTACAACTTTCAAGAAAGGATTTTTTTCAGTTTCTCCACTACAATGACAGTTTTTCAACTTGGCTAAAATGCCAACGACTAAAGATAAGATATGTCTTTAATATTTCAAACATGTTTAGGCGATAGTCACCAATTTATTCATGAACCGATGATGTACATTCAGCAGGCATCTGTGAAAATGGCCACCAGAGCAGTTCTAATCCCAGAGCCCACCCCGAGCCCAATATCTTAGCTGGTGCATGTGAAATGGTGGCCCATGTCGAGCCCTGACATTTTAGTGTTGAGTTTGTGTCTCCAGGCTCTTTTACATGCTGTTGTGGGCACGATAACAGACAGATTATGGCGCTGCCAGTGGATGTGTTTACTGATGTGAAGCTAACCCACCCCTGTGTGTGTGTGTGTACGTGAAGAAGGTCACTGTGTTACTTATCTGCCTGACTGTATGTTCTTTTCATGTGTCACTGCTTGATGATGGTGCTTATGTTTTCTGGTTTGATCCAGGTCCAGGTTTGCTATTGCTATGTTAATGGTTCTAGCTGCATAGCCTATGCTCTTGTTGTCGTGTGAAATGCTTTAGATACTCATCTTGATGACGGACAAAGCCCTAGTCAGATCAAACATCTATTAGGAATTATTCATTATCAAGATTAGCAGTTGTTTGCATGATAAGGGAAGGAGAAGGCCTTCAAGTGCCATGCTGTACATTCATGTTTTTACAAGAGTGATTTTCCCTTGTATTAGACATGCATGACTGCAGCCTTTGTTACACTTTATGCCAATACCGGAGCAAATTAGGGTATCCTTATGTTTCCCGTGCCTTTTTTCCTTTTGAAATATCTGGGAAACAGCCCTATGGCTTTAGCCCCCCATGTTCTCCAGGGTCTGTGTTTCCTGTTTGTAATTTTGGAAACAGTACCTTTTTTCCCAGGTCTATATTTCCACGGTCTCATGTTCACTGGGGAAATTTCTGCCATGTCTTTGGTTTCCACCTCACTGTCTGGTGGGTGTTTCTGCCTTTTAGGGAAAGCTGTGCTATCAGTGGTACATCTTTCCAACAACCTCTGCACCCCCATTGGTTCCACATTAGCATTGCACGTATGTCTGCTCTGTCCTGCTTTGCCATTAAGGGTAGAGTTGTTTCACTATGACCAGATAAATTCCCACACTGACCCCTGTTCCAACATTGTGAGAATCTCCGCGAACATCGCCATCCTGTGGAAACCACCTGCCACCCCTAGTAAAAAATTCTGCATCAGCCACTGTTTACTGTAACGTTGGATAATTTTCAGATTCACACCTGCTCAAGTAGCTAGACAGGAACCCTGAGTTTACCAAAATGTAGGATTGGAACTCCAAAGGTAAGTGCAAATGTGACTGTGTTTATTAAGTGAATTACAAAAGGGAAAAAAAAAATTACACCCATTGGCCCGGTCCACCTTCTAAGACCATGGCTCAACCTCAGTACTGGTTTAATTTCATGTCTCAAGGTAATGAGATCAAAGAGACTACTCTCAAGCTCTCGCTCCAAACCCCACCCCTCCCTGTGTATTTATATCTCTAGCCCTGCCCCAGGGTAAACCAATACACCCAAAGGGGTAGGTGCTCAGCAAACACAAAGTGATATTCAAGTGATTGCTCTGCACCGCGTTCAAAATTAACATGTCATTAGGCCTATACACATTTTGCAACTAAATATACTTTACATGGTTTCTAGTAACAATGTTCTTCTTCCTTTATCAGGTTGGCTGATGATGGGATCACCCCCCTCCACTCTGTATGGTTTTGGGCCTTTACAACATGATAAAAGAGGATGATAACCAGGCCGGCAGTTCCCCTAGAAGTCTCAATGAACCACATCAAGAAGTAAGTTTATGTAAATGTGCATCAGCCTTAAGTTGCCTAAATCATGCTTCAAGTTCTTCCAGAGCAGAACTTGCCCAGATATAATTGTGATCTGATACAACACTAATTTTGTCTGTTACTTAATATATAAGCTATATCATCTGATTTGCTTTCAAACTGAGCTTGATAAGTTTAGTTTCTCCATGTAATACACATAACTGCTGATGTACGTTTGTACTTTACACTGGTAACATGCTAGTTAGATAGCTCTGGCTCAAAAAGGAGGCCAATGCACCACAAAGTGATTATTCAAAATTAATCTGACTTCTAAAACATGGTTTGCATTAATGAAGTTTGCTTATTTGGGTAATTAGATCACTGAAGCTAACCAAGTTGCCTCCTTATTGGCCCTGAAAACTTAGGACACTGTGTAGATACGCACCCATGTTTACAGTTAGCATAGGTACCACAGAAACACAATTGTCAAATCTCAGTTTTTGCTCAAGTTAGCCTCTTCAAATGATCTGGTGGGTCCACACTCCTGACAAAACTTCAATTCCATGCTGGTCTAAGATGGATTATAATGGTCTGAAGCAGGTCTGGTGCTGGTTTAGCTGGCCACTTGGCATATGCTAATTGACCAGCATGATGACGAAACACAAATTCTATTTTTTTTCTTTTTGAAACTAGTGCTGGCTCTCATGGCTTAATTTCTGTTTGAGCCTGTTGACTCTAGACTTGCTATTGCCATGGTCATTTTTCTTGCTGGATGTCCCATGTTCTTATTCTAATGTCCTATGCTCATGATTCATCAGTCAAGGGCAGTAATTGTTAAGAACTGTATGCTCTGTAAAAGAAAAGAAGTGTTTTGTGTGTCTTGCACTAACGGGCGATTCTTGTTTCATTCTGCATCAAAGTATTTATTTTTGTGGAGAGCTCTGGCAGCTGATAGCTTTAGCCTATGCCTCACTTTCTGACACTGCCGGAACATTCTGGTGCTCATTATTTTAATTTTAGGCATGTATCGAAGGAAAGCTACTATCTCTAAAAACCTAAATGACTTTCAGTTTTCGCTCAAATGAATATCAGGTTAGCCGCTTTAAAGGGGCATCGACTGGACAAGTCAAAAATGTTAATGTTGCTAGCAGTAAGTGAAAGCATATGGCCTGCAAATGAGTCCCTTTGTTCTCATGTTTGCAGGTAGAGGTCCACGGATAGGCTGTTTTGATGTTGATATCCAACAAGATCAAACTTCAAAGCATCCATCATCAAGGTGAGTCATTGTTTTTGCATAACACAGGTTGGGGAGAAAGGTGGTGTTTTGTGCATTGAAATTTTTACATCATTGCTTCTTACTTTATTTTGGGTCACAAGCACAAGGCATGGAGGATGGAATATGGATTTGTGTGGCAGCTGTTGACTCATGTTTCAGTTCCTGCTCTTAGGGTTATTTCACTTTTATCACAGGAATCATAGGAAAGCCATAAAAACCACAGTTTTAGTTTCAATTATTTGATGTGATTTTGTATGAATGAATGAATGAATGTGATGTCAAACTTTCTAAATGAGTTTTCCTTGTGGGGTCTCGTTTCAATTACTGGTCCAGTCAAAGTGCTAATGATGCCAGCAGTGAAAGTAAATGGCCATCAATTAGCTAATGACATTATGCTAACTGGTGGCTAGATTCTATTCATTATTAGCAATGTGAGCATTAGGTGTAACATTGTTTTCATGACTAAATGAGCAATGACTACAACCTCTAGGGCAATGCTTTCAGATCTTAACACCGCCACTAAACATATATTTGTCAATGTCCAAAAGAAACCTCTCATCTCTAATAAAGTTTACAAGAACAAACTTTAGCTGTCAACACATGTTAATGCAACAAGATCTTTTGTGACATTGGACAGTTTCTATCTGTCCTCCTGTCATGATCATTTTCATTTATCATTTTCAAATGACATTTACAAAAATGGCGATACAAGGTTTTGTTCCAACCGCAACAGTGTGCTTCTGCTTTTATCTTAATAAACTCATAGGTAGTCCAGACGTGGCAGCTGTTCCTCACGGGGTTTCAATGGAAATCTTTCTTCCCGTTTAGAATCCTATATACGGTGCTGTGAAGGAGTATTTGCCCCTTCCCAATTAATTATTTTTTGATATTTGTCACACTTCAGTGTTTCAGATCAGACTACCTTTTAATATTAGTCAGTGATGGTCCAAGCATCATTGATTTCATTTACTGAAGGAAAAATGCTGTTCGGCCCCACCTGGACCTGTGTGGAAAAAGTAATTGCCCTTTATCTTCTAAATCAACCAGTTAACCAAATTCAATTGACTACTGGGCTTAATTTCACTGGCCACACCCAGGCATGACCACTGCCAGACTTGCTGAATCTAAACATCACTTAAATAGAATCTGTCTGGCAATGGGAAGCCTGTCAGAAGGTTTAAAAAAGCAGCACATGATGCCATGATGAGATTCAAATACACATGCAAAACAATCAATGGAATCTACCAGTCTGGAAAAGGTTGCAAAGCCATTGCTAAGGATCTGGGACTCCAGCGCACCATGGTGATGGCGAAAACTTGAAACAGTGGTGAACCTTCCCAGGAGTGGCCTGCCCAAACTTCACCAAGAGTGCATCGACAACTCCTTCAGGATATCACAAAAGAACCCATATGGACACCTAAAGAGATGCAGGCCTCACTTGCCTCAGTTAAGATCAGTGTACACAATTCAACAAAAAGGCACCAGGTGAAAATGACATTGATGGGAGAACTGGTGCAAACAACTGCTGGCCTAAAAGAACACACAGGCAGTTGTTGCCGTTACTAAAACATCTAGACGACTCCTCAGACTTTTGGGACAAAATTCTGTGGACTGATGAGTTTAAAAAGGGGATCTTTTTGGAAGAGGTGTCCCATTACATCTGGCGTAACGCTAAGACTGCATTCCACTATAAGAACATCATTCCAGCAGTAAAATGTCATGGTGGTAGTGTGATGGTCTCTGGCTGCTTTGCTTCTGCAGGACCTGGATGAATTGTTGGAAGCACGAATTCTGCTCACTATCAGACAATCCTGAAGGAGAATATCTGCCTGTCAGTTTGTGACCTAAAGCTCACACACATTTGGGTTATGCAGCAGACAATTATTTAAAGCACAGAAGCACATCCAGTTCTAAATGGCTCAAAAAAAAAGGTTTTGGAGTGGCTGAGCCAAAGTCCTGACTTTAATAAACGGAGCAATTGCGTTACTCAGTGTTTTTATCTTATATTGAAATTAGTTGAATGATCTGAAACATTTAAGTGTTCTCAATTTGCAAAAGTAGAAGAAATCAGGTGAGGGGCAAATACTTTTTTCACAGCACTCCACAACTTTGTTGATGTTAAAGTAATTTAAAAACCCAGCAGATCATTTAATACTGAATGCTGCAGGGGGGAAATGATCAGTCACAAAAGCAGCCCTCTTATCTCTTGTTTCAGGTGCAGTAAAAGGGAACAGGTAGAGAACCATGGAGTATTCGATGGCGGCGCAAAAGGAAGGAGTATTGGAAGTAGAACTGGAGGCTTACCAAGAACAGCAGCCAGAAAGAAGAAATCTGAGTTCATGTAAGTCGGAGTTCAGGTCTCTTCTCTATTTGCTTAGAGCTCCTATTGGTTTTTCATGAGTTTTTATATGGGTCTCTGTTCTGAGACCTCAGGCAAACCTAAGAGATCATAGGCTCACTCAAGATCATTTAGTTTGAGTGACTGAAGGAGACCGTAGAGTATAGCCTGCCAGGGAATGAATGCAGGGATTGAGCGAAGTCCAAACCTTGCCAAAAAATGTACCTGTTTCCTCTTATTTTTATCTCTTTATTTATTTATTTCTTTTTCATTTTTCACTCCATCTACTGCACTCTTAGTGTATCACAAACCAAGATGTTTGTGCGCGGAAAGCAGGGCATGTAACTGGGGTAACCTAATGCTTCAGCTAATAGAAATCCACTATACCTCATCACATGAGGCCAAACGCATGTTTTCTTGGTCCAACTCCATGACATGCCTGGCCTGAACCAAAAGGCCAATTATGTTTCTAAAGGCCTGTATTTGCAACCCACTCAGTGGCAGAACACTTGAATAAGCATCTCCTTTCACTCTCTCTCTCCTTTCGATCACTCTCTCCTGCCTCCCCATTGCCTATTCCTCGCAGGTCCGCTCCTCCACTTTAATGATACTGTAATTGAGCATTATTCTCCAAGCCGCAGCCAGGTAATGGAACAGGTCTATGCGGCAAGAGCAATCTCACTCCGAGATGATTTGTTTGTCTAAATGCTCAATTCCTCTTCTCGCCCGAGTCAATGAAGGTGTCGGCAAGAACAGCACGACCATTGCTCTCTCTCTCTCTCTCTCTCTCTCTCTCTCTCTCTCTCTCTCGCCTGCTCTCGCTTGCCCGCTCTCTCGTACTTGTATTTTTTTTCCTCTTTCCTTATTTCACCTTCTCTCTTCTCTTTCTTTCTCCCACTCTGCCATTTTATCTTTCTCTCTTCTATTTGCTATGCTTTCCTCTTATCTCTATTCTTTTCTTTCTCTTCTTTTTCTTCTGTCTTTCTCTCCCACTCTCTTCTGTTTTCTTTGTCTTTTTTCTCCATTCTCTCTCTCATCCTCTTTTTCCTTATCCCAGCTTCTCTCTCTCCCTCTGCCATGTTACCCCCCCCCCCCCCCCCCTTATGCTTTCTATTCTTTTTCCTCTTATCTACTTCTCTCTTACCTGTCCAGGGTGTATCCTGGCTTCTGCCTGATGACCCCTGGGTATAGGCTCCAGCACTGTCACAGCCTCTTTCGCTCCCATTTTTTCTTTTCCTCTCTCTGTCCTTTTTTCTTCTCTTTTTCTCTCATGTTTGTCTCATTTCTGTCTTTCTCTCTTCTTTCTCTTTATTCTTTCTCTCTCATTTTTTTGTTGATTCTCTTGCCTCTCTCTCATTCTCTTTTCTTTTTCTCTTATCTCACATTTTCTCTTTCTGTGTCTCTCTCCCTCTCCCCACCCTTTCTTCTCCTTCACTCTTTCTCTCTCCTCTCTGTCTCTACTTTCTTCTGTTCTTTCTCTTGTCTCTATAACACATCATTCTTTGCTCTTTCATTCACTGATTCACGCTTATATGTTCATCAGAGCTGTGTGTGTGTGTGTGTGTGTGTGGTGACGGCAGTGTTGTGCTGATGTGACATTGGCTGTTGTGTCTTAAAGCTACAATTAAAACACTGAGACAGTGCCCTGAGCTACAGCTGAAGTTTGCTGAAGGCACACAAAAAAAAAATCAGAACAAATTCTGAATGCAAAACCCAACAGCCACTGACTTCCTTTTGTTTGTAAACAGAGTCAGAGACGAGACAGGGCGCTCAAGGCAATTTAGTCTGGCAGGTTTCAACAGGATTGCACAGTCTTGTTTTTCATTTGGACATTTAGTGTCATTCTGATGGCTGCTTCGTTGTTTGCTGCTTTGGTCCATGCATCACTTAAGCACTCAGTGTTTAATCAAATTAGTGGTGACATTTCAAATGTGGCCTGTGCGTTTTTGTTGGCTTTTTGTCACAACTCACAAAATGGCACCTTCATGGGTTATGCCTTCCAAGCCTTGATTCATGGGTAAAAGACTTGCCCAAACTCAGTCAACAAATATCCTTTTATGGCAACTGTTGCAAGCTTTACAGAATGCTGGAAAAAATACTTGTTTAGAGCTGAAAGGGAAATGGTTGCACATAAATTGTCACAATATCTAAGCATATCTGTTTAAAACAAAGCTTTTTCTGGATTCCAAATAGCAAACCATCTTGGTATTTGAGGATCTGATGCCACAGGCATGCATGGCCTGGAATCCAAACATGTAGCATTTTAAAACTCTTAACTAGCTATTGACTCAAAGCTACACTTTCTACAGTGGATAGGCCAATTTAGGGTTGAGAGAGAGAACTCTGAACTGAAGTTTACTTTGGGCCAAGACTAGTTGCTTACAAGAACAAGTTAACTCTACTATACGGATTCCTTATGTTGTATGCTAATAACATGTTGGAATCATGTCATCTTCAGTGGCTTAAAACAAAGTTTAATGTTTTTCACATTGAGCTGAATCTGGGTGAAACACTAAACACATTTTTTTTCTGGTCACTTGATTTGGAATTTATGTTCTATGTAAACGTGACACTTAGCCTTTGTTTCCTGAAGCCAGGAATGAGAGAATAATTCCAGCGGGACGGTTCTTGAATTTTGGTTGAAATATCCTCAGATACAGTCACTGTCCACTTTATGGGTGAAACTCTTAACTTGCACTTACTTCCATTCACTGACCACTTTATTAGAAACACCTACCCTGTGCTTCCACTTACTGGCTGCTTTATTAGAAACACCTACCTTGTCCTTCCACTCGCTCGTCACTTTATTAGAAGCAATTACCTTGCACTTCCACTCACTGGTCACTTTATTAGAAACACCTACCTTATGCTTTCACTCACTGGCCACTTTTTTATAGAAACATCCATCTTACAGGTCCACTGTGTAGATGCACAATTACAGCGCATCTTTTGCCACCCTCTACCTCTCATCATTGGCAGATCACTCCCCAGTTCAGCAGTGACACTGACATGGTAGTGTGTGTGATGCTAGTATGATTGTATCAGATATTGCAGTGTTTTACACATGTCTGTGTCATTGCTAGGTTGAGGTCAGACCACCACCCACATGTATCTACCCAAACATGGCTCTGTGGTTGGAAACTGACTTGATGAAGGGCTAGTGGGTGGCTAACGCACTGTGTGGTTTTACACCTTTAGACTGCATCTACAAGGTTATGGTGTGTTATGGTACACCACTGTCACCAGTAGTGAGATGGAATGAGCAGGAAAGAAGCCTTGGGCTCTGCTTCAATTAATGTCACACATACATGTCAAGTGCTCTCATTCATTTATTAAGTGTCATTTGCCCAGAAAAGAAGATATTTACATATTTGCAGCAGTGTTGGGGGTTTAAAAACAAAACTAGTTTTTAAGGTGACTCCATTAGCTTGCTCCTCAGCTAATATCACTTACTCATGCTCACAGCCTAAACATCAGTCTGTTGCGCCAAAATATGTCTGGAGGCCAGAAGGCCAAACCGGCTACACACTGACTTCCTTGAGCCTACTCCTTCACTTCCCCAGGAAACCCCTATAGACTGGCTTTAAAGTATAAGCCCCACCCTAATTGAGGCGGATGCACACCAATACAGTTTAGAGCTGATAATACATCATCGGCTTATCAACCAATAAAATATTCATATGCAACATCAACAATAATTACATGGCCATTTCTGATTTCTATACCAATAAGTACGTGTTTATATGCTCACTCTAGTCAACAACCTGATGGAAATCTTCATTTACATGCACAATACAAGAAAACAGATCCAAAATCCCACGTCTAGAGCACAACTTGGTGTAGATGTTACCATGAGTCCAGTCAGAGTGAGCAGTAGCCATGTTTACATGCAGCCTAATAATCCATTAATAGTCTGACTAATAGCTCAATTGGAATAGAACACGTCCATGTAAACACCTCAATTGGAGTAGTCTAGTTCAACTGAGGCCATTCAGAATACAATTTCTATCCGATTGAATGAGGTGGGTAAGCCTCTAAATCCATTAAATAGAAGAATAATAGCCATGAAAAACGTCTGTATCTGATTACATTCCCTATCGGAATGTGTAAGTGCATTCTGTGCATGTGCCACATCATAGCAAAAGTTTATATCATTCAACATGGCAGAGCAGAAACTGTTCTGCAGAAGAGACAACTGGAAACTCATCGTGCCAACTTTAAACTCATCTCACTCTGACGATCTCACGTGATGGTCGCTGTCATGGTAACGTTTACTCTAAGTACTCCACACATGCATGTCATTTTGCATCGGATTACTTAGTAGTGATCGTGTAAATGAAGAATTTCCATCAAATTGTTGTAGTGTGTGCATATAAACACCTCGGTCTGAATCTGTAGTAGGATTGTATTCAATCAGATTCAATCAGATTTGCATGTAAACATGGCCTGTGTGTTAGGAGTTTTCAGCTGGTGCACTTGTTTTTAATTGCTTTAAAATTATTGACTCAGGAAAAAACCTCAGAATAGAAACTGCATTTTGAATGGCCTCAATCGAACTAGTCTATTCCTAATGAGCTACTAATTGGATTATTAACAGATTATCAAATGTGGTTATTGTAGTGCTCAATCCGGTTTTTAAAAAATGCATAAATTAGTTCTTTCCATTGACTTTTACTGACTCTAAACAAACATAGCAATCGTGTTGGGTTGAATGACTATGGGTGGAGCATGGAGATGTCAATTAATAAGCAAAAAACACAAAGAAATGAGATCATGAAACAGTTCTAGAAGTGTTCTGTACTGTAGAGCTCAAACTGAAGGTCAGGAATTGCTTTTTTTTTTTCCCCCCAATAATTTATTGTGCTGCTATTACTTTTCCAGTAGTGGAGGAGAGTGAGGTTTCATTACCACGACATCAGATAAGAGTGTGTTTGATCTAATAACCCAAGAAATCCGCTGAGACTGATATGGCTCTCCACTCCTAATAACCCACCTCCCTCTCTCTCACCCTCTTCTTGTTCTCTCTCTTTCTGTCTCTCTCTCTTTCTCTCTCTCTTTCTCTCTCTCTTTCTCTCTCTCTTTCTCTCTCTTTCTCTCTCTTCCTTCAACAGCTGCCAGGTTCTCATTCTTTCCTAGAGAAGAGTTTAAGAAGAAGAAAAAAAAACTCCCTTTGTGCCAGGGATGAAACCAAAAAGAATCTTAAACTTTTTCCTACACTGCACTGCCCATCAAAAGTTTGGGGATCCTAAGTTTTTCAGAAAAGTTTCAGGTATGACTGGCAATAAGTCATTGTTCTGTTTTGTTGGTACTATACATTGTTAATAGTAATGGTAAATTATAGCCTGTTTATGTAGCACCTTTTCAACTCCAGGTTCTTTACAAAATTCATAAATACAAAACATCAGAATCAATGGTGGAAGGACATTGGTGTAGGACATTGAGTGATGGATATTATGGATACCAACCACCAGTAAGCAACATGGTAAACATAAGCAAAATAACAGAACAAGGCAGTAACTATTATAACTGCATGCATATCAATGCAATTCATTTAGCCTTTGAAGCATTATTATCTGGCTTTGTCAAGCCAATGTTAATTTGGGAACTTTCCCTTTCTAGTTATGTTTATTATTTCTGGTCAGCGTAGCACATATACTGTAAACTGTAAACACTAGCTTGTTTAAAGGGAAATCAGTGTTTATTTTTGTGTTGTCCAGTTATTCACGCACACACACACGCACACACGCACACACGCACACACACGCGCACAATGTAGTCTTGATGTACTAAATAACAGCCCAAGTCTGAGTCACTGTGCAGTACCTCCTAATGCTCAGCATGGCTGTAGAGTAACACCGTGCCTCTTCTAACCCTCGTTTTGGTGAATGAAACTTTAATTAATCCTGAAAAACGGTTAAAGGCTTTAATTATAAAAGTTTAATGGGCTTAATTTCAGAGTATGCATTATTAATTACAGCTCTATCACCTCACTGATAAATGTGCTCATCCATCTCTCTTTCCTCCATGCTGGAGGCACGTAAAGCTATAGGGTAAAGTGTGTCAGCGAGAGAGAGAGCGTTTGTGTGTGTGAGTTCAGACTTTTGCTAAAACTGGTGTTTTTTCTGCTTCGTTCAGTCTCTGGAGCAGACAGGGAGGAGAAATCAGTTCAGTCAGGCTGATGGAGTTAATGGTGTTTTTATGAACGTGGGGTAAAGGTGGGTTTTCTTCCCACTGTGACCTGTCTGCCCCTCGCTCAGCACTGAGCTTACAAACACACCCGCAGGATAATGACTCATTAATCAGCTAATAGCTATTCAATAAACACCGCTCATCCTGACCTCTTACGGGGTGCGGGGACAGCAGCAGCAGCAGGATCAGCAGGGAGCGAGCTTTAATTGTGAATCTTCAGCTTAAAGGGGAATTCCACCAATTCAACTTTGCAAAATTTGATTGTTGCGATGTAAACAAAGGGTTCAGTACAGTTTAATATTCCACAGTGTACTTTAGAGAGGCTCAGATTTCCTTACCATGGTAGTGATGGGAGCCAGAGCTCACAATGTCTACAATGCAAAGATAGCCATTATACAAAAAAATGCATTATAGCTCAAAAGCTTATCTCAAAACAAAGTTTGGCATCAGATATTAATAACCATTTCATGTAATAATGTTCTGTAAGGGAGCTTTTAGAGACAGCACTGTGAAGAAATCCATCCAGTTAGGGTTAGGCCCATTTGTGTGTTGGCCATCATCTAGACCTTCATCAGTGGTCAGTGTTTGACCACTGAACTGCCCAGTGGCACAACGACTGGGTACGCAGGGATTGGATTTGCTTTGAATCACTTTTGCTTATGATATCAAATGCAAAATCACCTCTGCGTTTCATCAGTCGAGTACTTTCAAACCCAGCCCTCCAATCAGCCCTTTTACCTTTCAGCTCTTTAGCAGCAGAACTGCAAATTTCCCACAAATGTTTTGAATTTGAAGCTACAGTTGAGCGCAAAAGTCAACACCCCGGTCAAATGAATGTATTGTTGATTTAAGTGTAAATAAGTAAATGCATCCTCTAAAGAGAGCAAACTTCTGCACGTTTTAATGCACAATGACTTTTTTTCCCCCCAATTATGTTAACCCAGAGACATTCTAAAGGAGACAGGTCACTGGTTGGAAAATGAATAGGAAGCTTAACATGCACAATATGTCTCTTTATGAGGCAAGTCCTGCCCTTCGATAAGAGTCAATCAGCTTGCTGGTAAAGCTGCCAGCTGGAACTCCCACCCCCATCTGTGCGCAGATATGCATATGTGCAGTAGCTAGAACAACCCAAAAAGTGTTATTTCAGTCAAACACTAAACTATTTATGAGAGCTTTCGGCAGATCTTACCACAGAGTTCAAATGTATTTTTGAAATGAAAATTTGGCCTTTGTTTTTAGGCCTCTCCCCATTGAAAGAGAGAGGAGCCTGGCCTTATATGACTGGAAATAACTGCCCAGCGGCATTACTTGAATAGCCTTTAGTGAACAGTTGAAAATGCCATAGAGAATTAGTAGAGAATGTTATTTAAAAAAAAAAAAATCAAAAAACAAAATTGACTGTATACGACAGTGAAATAGACACCTGTTCATACATGTTTCAAATTTCTCAGTGTCTTTGGCTCTATGAGGAATTTGCACTACTGTGTCGGGTCTTGCTGGGCTCTTTGTGTCTCAGATTAAGAGGACCTTGTCCAAAAGCTTTACAAACAGGTCTGGGGATGACTTTGCCACACAGCTCTTCATACCAGCCCTACACACCCTACCATGACTGTTATAGTGCGTAGAGAATGATCCACCACCCACATAATATTGGGTCGGCACTGGACCTGTGATCAGAAACCAATGATGAAGAGGATGGAGGATAACTGACAAACTATGCAGTAGCAGTGCATGAAAGTCTATAATTGTACATCTGTATAGTGCCGCTGTAATGTAGATGTTTATTGTAAGTCGCCATGGTCTCTTAATCTTTCTCTCACTACGTGTGCACATAGCAGATTAATGGCTGATCTACATTAGTCCTGATGTAGCTCGACTACTCTCCTGACTCTGACTAAGAAATCTAATGTATTATTAAATACAGCTATTGGTCAGATGTTTCATCAGTTGTCGAATGCCAGCTTCCCAGAAGCCTCGTAGTGTTGAGACTAGCCTATAAATGAGAAAGCAAGTCTCACTCTACGTTGTCATCAAGACCACTGTGCTCTGATGATGCAATATTTTTCCAATATGTTTAACACATTTCCTTGTAAAGATAGGTCAGAAGATGTTTGACTGTGTTGGCGCTTGGCAGTGTGGTTTTCTTAGTGATCACAATACATTTGAGTAAAGCATAAGTATCAGTATTTCTACACATTATAAATCATAAGGATTTACACCAATCATAGAGCCTGTAAGTGCTGCATAGTATGAGTAGAGAAAATGATTGGATAGCAGCCCATCATACTATTATCTCATTTTATTAACCCCTTAAAATGCCAGGCTTGTTGCAAACTAAGGCTTATTGTTCTGTGACTTCAATGCAAAGTGGTTGAACTATTCTTAGGTTATAGTAGTCTTTAATAAAACTTTGGGTCTGTCGGTAGCCCTGGCCATGTAAGGGGTTATATAGGAGTACATTAACGCCCAATCCCATATCTTATTTTTAACCCCTTCCCCTTTAACCCCTTTTCGAGTGTCACCTTGCCTCTTGGAACTGATTTACAAGGGCCAATGGTTGAGACCCTCAAATAAAGAGCATTGCTTCACTAACAGGCTACTAGTGGTGCTCTATGGACGATCCTGCCAGTCTGAAGTGATAAGAGGGGCGGTAAAGTTCAGCAACCTCACTCCTGGGCTTTAGTTACATGTACGAAATCTTATGCCTTCAAACTAGGAGGGGTGTGACAATTTATCATCGCCCCCTCTGATTCTTCAATGAAATGAAGCTGAAATTGGCTATTAATAAGCTTCTTGTTTTAATTTTTTCCCGTTCCACCTTAAATGATGCAATAGTTCTGATGCCTGAGATACCAGAATATAACTGACGCACCGTTTAAGGTGGGATGGGGAATTTAGCCAACTAGCTACCAAGACATCAGCAAACTATTAGCAATTTTATGCATGTTGTGAAGAAAGCATGATGAATCTAAATGACATTGAACTGTGATGATACAATGATTATCAGTTTAGCAGAGAAAATACTCACATTTGTGTTTCTTGTGTGGCAACCCTGCCGACTTTTCTTTTTTTTCCGTTTGGAGTGTCTCTCTGGAAAAAAAACCCTTTTGGAGGGAGACATAGCGCTAACTAGCATAGCATCCTACCCCTCATAAACAGCTATATAGGAGAAACTGTTGCCTGTTAATTAGTGTCATTTTACAACTTTTTTATAGTGCAAGCGGTATTTTGAAACAAGCAACTTTATCTGACAATTTCAACCTATTTGATTAATTATCGATAGATTATCACCGAAGGTAAGCAACATTGTCTAGAAATAGGTTGGACAATCTTATACACCATTATGAGAAATATTCAACACACTGTCTACATATAACAGTCGTGCTTGACAAGACATGTTTTTTTTTTTTGTACACCACATGAATCTATTTTATTAGTTAAATTACAGGCTGACTGTGATGGCCTTGTTTCCAGACAACAAAATGAACATGAAGGCTAGTGACCTGTAGCTGCTTGTTTCTTCCACTTGGCATTTACAGAGTGTTCCACCTGAACAGGTTCAACTTAAGCAATGACATTAAGATGGGGTCACTGGAACAGTGGTCAGCTTTTGACACCAGCAGCTTTGTCGTCTCTCGTCTCTCTCTTTTTCTCTCTCTCTCTCTTTCTTTCTCTCTCTCTGTTCTTTAGTATTTTTTTTATTGTTACAGCTCAGTTTTCCCCTCAAAAGACTTTTCTCTATACGAAAGAACACATTTTGTAGGCATAACATGGATGTCAGTTAATTTCCATATTTGCTTTACACTCTTGATAAAATACATTCATATGATCGAAGCACTGCAACCAGCAAAACATAGGCTATAGTGGAAGACCAGCCCTCAATTTCAAATTTCAAATTAAAACTGCTATTTAAGCCTCATTGTTTATTTTGTAGGAGGTATTTCTCAGGAGATTGGATATAAGACAATCCACTTGCAAATGCAAGGATTCCTAACAACCACCTGCAAAACCTGGTAGACTACCAAGACTTAGTTTTCATCTTTAGAAAGTGAGGAACGCTATTTCTGTCCATCTTTCCATTGTGAGAAGATAACGCTATCTGAAAGTACACTATATGGGCAAATGTATTGGGACACTCCTAATTATTGATTTCAGGTGTTTCAGCCACACCCATTGCGAACAGATGTATAAAATTAAATAATAAAAGCACATAGCCATGCAATCTTGATAGTCAAACACTGGCAGTAGAATTGGGTCATATTAGTAAGCTCAGTGACTTGGACTCTGGAACAGTGGAAATGTATTCTAGGGAGTGATGAATCGTGCTTCTCTGTTTCTCAGTTTGATGGATGAGTCTGGGTTTGGTGTATGCTAGCAGAACGTTACCTGTTGACTGCATTGTGCCAACTGTAGAGTTTTGTGGAGGAGGGATGATGCTATGGGGTTGTTTTTCAGGAGTTGGCCTAGAACCCCTTAGTTTCAGTGAAGAGAAATCTTAATGTTTCAGCAGACCAAGACATTTTGGACAATTATATGCTTCCAACTTTGTGGGAACAGTTTGGGGAAGAACATTTTCTGTTCCTTCATGACTGAGCCCCAGTGCACAAAGCAAGGTCCATAAAGGCATGGCTGGGTGAGATTGGTTTAGAAAAGGGGGCTAGGTGCTCTTGTTCAATATCAGTGTCTGACTTCATCAATGCTTGTCTGGATGAATGGACAAAAATTCCTACAGACACTTAATCTTGTAGAAAGCTTCCCAAAAGAGTGGAAGCTGTCACAGCTGCAAAGGGGGACCAACGTCATATTAATCCCTATGGATTTAGAATGGAATCTCATCATGGCTCCTGTGGGAGTGATGTGTAGGTGTCCCAATACTTTTGTCCATATAGTGTATGTGTAGCTGTCAGGAAGCCCTCACTGAGAAAAGGAAATAAGATATCTGCCAAAATATTTGCCAATCAATCAAAGAAGCTGCTGGTGTTCTCAGAACAATCCAGACCTCAACATCACTGAAAGAACTTTGGAGGAGGTGTGGAAAAATATCCCTGCAGATTTCTTTGGAAACATCAAGTACTTAAAATCAAGTATCAAGATACACATGTGGGTGTATTTGGTATACATGCTACCTCATTGTCCCCTAGAGCATGGTATCTAGAATTCAACATGTGTACACACAACAAATCTCTCTTTCTCGCTCACTTGCTCTGGATTTTGATCCTTGCCCTTTGGTGGTGAGAAATAGTCATGTAGACGTCGATGTAGATTTTTTTTTTTTAATCATTCTATTGTTTCTTTGATCTCCATGCTTTCTGACAGCCTTTTGGCAGCTGTATGAAGTGTAATTCTTTCGCCCAGGGCTCCTTCTCATGTAGGTCTGCTGTAGGCGTCATGAAACACACTGGGGGCTGAAACACAGACACAGGTTTTCTACTGCCAGAGGGGTTAGCAGTTAAAGGGCCATGCCACAGATCCTGTATATTTTAGGATTTGCTGCTAATATATGCTGCCTGTTGCTGTGCATTCGCTGAGAAATAAAGCTGAATGCATTCTGTTGTGATATAATGCTGCTAGGTTGGGTTTAGTGTTGTGAAGCTATGCTGTGGAGTTTGTGGTTAATACAGGGATTCAGTCTATGCTGATATTTGAATCTATGAAGATTTGTGTTATGTGAGCTCCTTAACTGTTGAAACCTCAACAACTAAGTATAATTATTTAAAAAAAAATAAAATTATTTGTCTCCACACCTTGCTTCTATTGCAGCTTCTGTTCTTTTCAGGAGAATCATTTTAAGCTTTTCAAATAAATCTGCAGGAAAGTTTTCCACACCTCTAAAGTTCAGTCTTAGAAGTTGGTTGTGTTTTCTGCTTTTTATAATCCAAGTAATCCCAAACAGAAGATGTTGAGGTCTGGTCTCTGGGGTGTTTTTTTTTTTTTTTTTTTTTGTGTGGTGGCCTTCCAGGTCTTTGTGTTGTTGTTGTAAGGGGTCCCATGTCTCTATATCTTGTAACTTTTTGAACTCCAGTTATGCAAACCTCCTATTTTTTCACAGATTTTCCTTTGACTCTTTGAACCAGCAGCCAAATGTGTTTGCACACTGTGGAATTAGACCTGCATTTAATCCATCTGTGCAGGAAAACACCCACATATATGCACACTAGTGAACACACACACTAGGGGGCAGTGAGCACACTTGCCCGGAGTGGTGGGCAGCCCTATCTATGGTGCTCGGGGAGCAATTGGGGGTTAGGTGCCTTGCTCAAGGGCACTTCAGTCATGCAAGTGGATTATTTTGTATCTAGTCCATGAGCGGGGAACTGAGGGCCAAAGTCCAGCACGGTTTGGTGATTTCCCTGCTCTAGTACATGAGTTGAATCAGGTTTACTCGAGCAGGAAAATCACCACAGTTCCACCCCTATTCTTGGGGAGCACTTCCATAAGCATTTCTCTGACCAATCACAAACCTGACATTTCTTGCCAGTCAGAGAAAGTTAGCGAGCTAGACCACCTGTATGTAGCTGCCTGTCGCCTCCTCATTTGTTTATCCACACACCAACATTCGTCATCTGTTTCTTGATTTACACTTTGCTTTGTCCGTCCGTTCGTCCCTCCTTCTGCATCTCCTCGTCTGTGGCTTTTTTCATCCAATTACTGTCACATAAAAGCTGGATGATTTAAATCAGTATGAGTGGCAGAGCAAGCGAGGTGTGTTGGCTAGAACTGTCAATCAAGCTGTTAGCCACACCCACAGTTCTCAGATAGGTCTGATCAGTATTTTAAGCCATGTTTTATCAAATTAATCTCTTATTTTTCATTTAAGCTTTGCTGGATGTTTGTTACACTCAGGTTTAGTGTAATACAAACAATATTTTACTCCGGGACTTTCCAGTTAAAAAGGAATTTAGATTAGAGTAGAGCTGTCCAGTTTATACTGAGATAACATTATTCAATGGGGTAACTTGGTACATGTTTATGGTTTGCCCGCAAGAACGAGATCAGCCTAGTTAGAAAAAACACAGATTTGGGTCTTTAAATAAACGAACGCTGGTCTCTGACTTTCACATAATGCATGTCCAAAGGTTTGCAGACATCCAACGTTTCTTGTGGAAACCAAGGGTTTTTAAGGGTTTTTAATTTGCCTCTCCTTTGCTACAGATGTTGGGACATTGCTGTAAGAATTTGATTGATTTCAACCACGAGAGCATTAGTGAGGTCAGGTACTGATGTTGGATGATCCATTTTGGATCACTCCAGCTCATCCCACATATTTGAAGGAGTGTCTAGTTGGACATCAGTGCATGCAATATGTAGATAGTGGGGCATCTGTTATGTTGTGTATGTTGCACAGTAGTAGACTGTTTGCCCCATCCAGACCTGAATAACAATACACTGAGACGGCTATGGATCCACAGGACTTCTGGAAGACAAATGAATACATGATGCACCACCACATAAAAGCAGAGCAGTCCAGTTCCCCAAGGACTACTCTGTGCCTGTGTGCATGAGCGTTTTATTGAGTAAGGCATTTTACTTTCATACTCTCATTTCGAGCCACTGTGTCCATTTTTCATTTGTTCCATATGCCTCCTGCTGTTTTCTGTTTGACTCCTTTGCTTCACCATTTCGATCACTCTGTGCTTTTATTCTGTTAACAGTGAGCATGATCATATGTAGACATCAACAGAAACGTTTGTCTTTGTCTTGGGCAACATTAGAAAACAACCCACCTACTCAACAAACAAATGAAATAACCAAGTACAAAATTGAGGCACTAAACAGTGAAAATTAGAGTGAAAGGTGTTCCAATGTTCAAACAATGGCAACCTTTCAGCCTGGTTAAAGGGGTCTTTAAGATTTTATTACAGCAACGTGCTTGTACAAATAGCACAGCATGCCAAGTAAATATAGTACATGAACAGTAATGCAAAAGTTTGGGCACCCCTGAAATTGAACAAATCCACTGTAGAGAACAGCGGAGAAGTGTGGCTTTCTTTTCTGCTTTTTGAAAATATACAATCAATGTTTATTTGCTGGATTTAACATTTTAGAAAGACTATAACAAGTGCAAAAATTATGGCACATTTAATGTTTTATTTTTGTGGTATGTTCAGCAAATAAAGAGTTCATCAAAAAAATGTGTTCTCTAGTAGAAAATCAACAAAACTTGTAATTTGACCAGGCTTGTTTGAACTTTTGTATACCACTGTAGTTTAGATTCATAGAACTGATGGCCAGACCTCACATCTTTCAGTATTCATGACCTTTTATTGGACTGTGGTCATCTGATGTATACTGTAACAGTGTGAATTACAATGAATACTCTGAGCAAGTACAAAACCACTAGATACTTGTGTTTCTGTAATTAAAATACAATTTTTATGCACATTTTCAGTCATTTTAGTAGTAATCTAAATTATCGGACATGCTAGAGAGAAAAATATATGCATGGGCATCATAAACTAAATTAACAGGACCATTTCTTGCTATAAGTGCAGTTGATCTTGCCTCTCAAAAGGCTTTTTTTGACATCATTTTTGACTTTGCTTTCAAAGATCATGCACATGCTCGTCTTTTCTTGTATATTTTATTTATTATTTTCTTCATATAACTTTACAGATCATCTTTCTAATTATGCAATTAAATTTTTTAATCCATTATATTTACTTTGGCATTCATCTCCCTTATGAAAATGAATGAAGTACTGTATAATATGCAGACATTCCATGAAATAATAACGTAACATCTTCAAAGGAACCCCCCCTCCTCAACAAACAAAACCCACAGACCCAAAAATAAATAAGTCAATTGTACGTGTGACTTCAATTAATAGACAACAGCATAAACACCAGTGTTTAGTCCCTTTGTTGGATGGCATGTGGTACCATGACACCTCCAGAGTCTTAGGTGCCAGCGCCAGCCAGTAGCAGAATGCTACAATAGTCACAGTATAGACAATATTTTGGTGTTTAAAGCTACACTATGAAAGTTTTGGGGGTTTGCAGACCACTCTGATGGAAATATATGTAATTGCATGCAACACATGGAAGATTTTGTAACATGGGTAGTGCTTCAGACCCCTTGTGAGCATGTTGAGATTATTCAAAGAGAACGCAGTCAAAACTTGGTGAAGGATGTGTCTTTTGTGGGTTTGAATGAATGATCTACTACTGTTATCGTATCCATCAGTGTAATGTTAATTTTGCCTTCGACACCTAAACATCAAGCCAGACCTCCTTTTTTGAACCTTTACATTCGACATGAATGTAACAATGTATGATGTGGTCCAAAAACCTCTCACAAAATCCCATCCAATATATCTTACTTATGAGCGACACAGTGGGTAGTACTATCACCTTACAGCGAGAAGGGTGTGGGTTCAATTCCCCGGCCAGACAGACTGCGTAGGTTTCCTCCAGGTGCTCTGGTTTCCTCCCACAGACCAAAGACATGCAGTCAGGCAAATTGGAGATGCTAAATTGCCCCTAGGTGTGAATGCCTACGTATGTGTGTGCTTCTAACTTTTTAAATGATTTCAGGCTTAACCGGGTGACTCACAACACTGCACGCATACCATACTCTAGCATTTTCTTCTCCTGACTAATTAACAAACTTGCATGGTGCGGGTTTTAAAAACTGAAAAGTATATTTAGAACTTTGCCTGTGAGAAGCAGACAGTGAAATAAAGTTCCTTGCAGGTATGTTAAACCGCATGATGTATTATGTGCATTGAATCTGGGATGACTCCTGTAATACAGAGCTACTCAGGCGGCTCTGCTGTAGAGGAGCTTCTACAGGTATTCGTTCCCACACTACAACAGCCAGCTTCTCTAATTAGCTTCTGTCTTGGATAAGAAGAGCTCATTAGTGAAATCTGGTGCTGCTGTAGAGGTTTGCAACAAATACCTATAGACCAAGCAACAGATGCTGGAAAACTTACTTCTAGATTTGAGTTAACCCATGGAAGTCTATATTTTCTTGCTACAGAGATAATTTTGCCACATATACCATGTACTTATCGTAATATTTAGGCTACATTTAAATTCCATAAACAATTATACAATCTATCACACATTTGTTTTAGATTCTATATTTGCAGGTTTTGAGTCAACTTTTTTTTGTTTCTTTTGAAGTCAAGCAATGACTAAACATTTAAAATTTACTGGTGGTTCTTCTTTCCATAAACAAGACTGAAATGTACATTATTTATTTATTTTAATATTATAAAGACTGTTATAGTAGAAATGGAAAGCTTAGAATCTGCACTTTCTGCAGAATGTCTCCACTTGTTTCAATGAGCTATGAGTAAGGTGGCTCAAGGAGCAAAATGATTGATACAAAATGTTTGTGTGTGTATATGTGTGTGTATATATAGGTATATAGATATATACACACACACTCACACACACACACACACAACTCACAAAACATTAGGGATATTTGGCTTTTGGGTGAAATTTCAGGATGAACCTAAAATGCACTCTAAGCTATGCAAGTGAACTTAATGTGACCTTCTCTAAACTTTTGAATGCAATGTCCAACTGTTCAATGCTTCAGTACTTTTTGCACAACTTGCTGTTCTTTAACAAGGACCTTAATGGCGTGGTGGTGGTGGTGTTAGTGTGGGCAGGTGTATCTAGTCAATACAGAACTGCCCTACACTTTGTGAATGGCACAGTGACAAGCCCATACTACTTGAATAACATCATTAATCCAGTCACTGTGCCTCTGCATGAACAACACAGGCCTAATTTCATCTTCACGGACGTCAATGCTCCAGCTCATCGAGGTCACATCATTAGGGAACAGCTGCTGGAGACTGGGGTACCTCAAATGACGTGGCCTGCACTTTCTCCAGACCTGAATCCCATAGAAAATCTATGGGATCAGCTGAGACGCCGTGTAGAGGCTCGTAACTGTACCCCAGGAACCTCAATGACCTGAGGGCCGCCCTTCAAGAAGAGTGGTGTGTCATGCCTCAGCAGACAATAAGTTGACATGTGAACAGCATGAGACGTCGTTGTCAAGTTGTAATTGATGCTCAAGGGCACATGATGAGTTATAGAGAGACTGACATTTTTCGTTGGGATAAACCAACCACTGTTGGCTTTTGTTTCAATAAATTGTTTGACATGAGGAAAATCACCACTGCATGCTTCTACTTAAATGCTCTACTTTCATGATACACTGCTCAAAAAATAAAGGGAACACTCAAATAACACATCCTAGATCTGAATGAATGAAATATTCGCATTGAATACTTTGTTCTGTACAAAGTTGAATGTGCCGACAACAAAATCACACAAAAATCATCAATGGAAATCAAATTTATTAACCAATGGAGGCCTGGATTTGGAGTAAAACACACAAAATTAAAGTGGAAAAACACACGACAGGCTGATCCAACTTTGATGTGATGTCCTTAAAACAAGTCAAAATGAGGCTCAGTATTGTGTGTGGCCTCCACGTGCCTGTATGACCTCCCTAAAAATGCCTGGGCATGCTCCTGATGAGGTGGCGGATAGTCTCCTGAGGGATCTCCTCCCAGACCTGGACTAAAGCATCTGCCAACTCCTGGGACCGTCTGTTGGTGGATGGAGCGAGACATGATGTCCCAGATGTGCTCAATCAGATTCAGGTCTGGGGAACGGGCAGGCCAGTCCATAGCTTCAATGCCTTCATCTTGCAGGAACTGCTGATACACTCCAGCCACATGAAGTCTAGCATTATCCTGCATTAGGAGGAACCCAGGGCCAACCGTACCAGCATATGGTCTCAAGGGGTCTGAGGATCTCATCTCGGTACCTACCCCACTGCCAAACCGGTCATGCTGAAGAATGTTGCAGGCAGCAGATCGCTCTCCACGGCGTCTCCAGACTCTGTCACGTCTGTCACATGTGCTCAGTGTGAACCTGCTTTCATCTGTGAAGAGCACAGGGCGCCAGTGGCGAATTTGCCAATCCTGGTGTTCTCTGGCAAATGCCAAGCGTCCTGCACGGTGTTGGGCTGTGAGCACAACCCCCATCTGTGGACGTCGGGCCCTCATACCATCCTCATGGAGTCGGTTTCTAACCGTTTGTGCAGACACATGCACATTTGTGGCCTGCTGGAGGTCATTTGCAGGGCTCTGGCAGTGCTCCTCCTGTTCCTCCTTGCACAAAGCCAGAGGTAGCAGTCCTGCTGCTGAGTTGTTGCCCTCCTACGGCCTCCTCCATGTCTCCTGGCATACTGGCATGTCCCCTGGTAGTGCCTCCAGCCTCTGGACACTACGCTGACAGACACAGCAAACCTTCTTGCCACAGCTCGTATTGATGTACCATCCTGGATGAGCTGCACTACCTGAGCCACTTGTGTGGGTTGTAGAGTCCGTCTCCTGCTACCACGAATGTGAAAGCACCAGCAACATTCAAACGTGACCAAAACATCAGCCAGAAAGCAGAAAGGTACTGAGAAGTGGTCTGTGGTCCCCACCTGCAGAACCACTCCTTTATTGAGTGTGTCTTGTTAATCGCCAATGATTTCCACCTGTTGTCTATTCCATTTGCACAACAGCTGTGAAATTGATTGTCAGTGTTGCTTCCTAAGTGGACAGTTTGATTTCACACAAGTTTGATTTACTTGGAGTTATACTGTGTTGTTTAAGTGTTCCCTGTATTTTTTTGAGCAGTGTATAATATCACTGTAGTGTGAACAATTTCCATTTTCCATAAATTTAACCCGAAAGCCAAATATCCCTAACTTTTTGTGAGTAGTGTGTTTGTATATATGCATGCAGACACATGCAGCTGCTCTTTTGCTTCCACATTAAAGGGCAGAAAATGTGTAGGTTTTTGTGGTATTGGGGCAAACTACCACATAACAATATAAATAAAGTTTTTTGGTTTGTTAAATGGTGTGGAGATGGGGGTGTGTGTGTGTGTGTTCTAAGTGTGCTAACGCAATATGGCCGCTGTTTTTCATCAGTTAAGTTTGGTTTAGTTTGTGGTGTTTGTACTGTTTTGTATTGTTTGCGTATATTTTATTTAATGACTTCTCTAGCTGAGGACTTTGCTATTGTAACGGCTGAGGTAGCGGCCTAGCAAGACTTTCCCCATAAAACACCATGCATTTTATTATTCAGTCAAAAATGAGCATTTACCGATCTATCAGTTTTCAATCTGAATACGTGTACATGCTCCTTTCAGAAAATATTGCAGTGCATCCAACAATAAAGGCAGCATTTGCTCCTTTTATACACTGAAACACCGTAGGTCCCAGAAATCTCCAATTCCACATGCTGATCCATTTTACTACGCAGTTTGGATACAACACCCTGATGGCAGGTTTTAATAAGCAAAAGAAGACCAGGACAGTCTCTGTGTACACTGCCCATAATACTAAGTAAGATAAGGTTAAAGGAGGCCTTCTTTACCCATGGCATAAAAGAGAGATTTTAGTGAGCAGTGTTTCATTTGCAGTTGCTGTTGCTTCTTGATGTGGAACAGTTTCCATCCATTAAATGAATGTCACAGATGACTGTGAAATGCGGTAATATCAAACTGTGACGAGGCCATTAATCCAGTCCTCTTAAGATGCCTTAAAGAGATCATTCGGTTTCGGAGCCGCCAACAAAATTTGCAGCACGTATGATCTTTCAGAAAAAAAGATTATTGGCCCCAGGGGTTCTTCCCTATAGGGCAATGGTGGAATAACAAGCAGATATGTTAAAGATCAAGCCTGTCTGAATTGATTTTTGAGTTTCAGATTCAATCCGTCTCCAGCTGCAGTAATACGAGCGCTGTCAGTCACATCGGAGAGAGTTCATTTAAAGCTCAGTCAGGAACATGTTCTACAGTCACCCTGAGACTTTAAGAGATTCCTAACCAAGAACTGATGTACATTCTGTATATGTAAGGTTTTTTTTTAATCACATAACACTTAGAAGTCAGTTATCACTGAAATGATAAGACTGGTAATTATCTTTCTATTAATTTGTAATAATGTTATTTATATTGATTCATTTATTACTGGCTCATAGCTTATTAATATTTAAGGAAAAATAATTATTTTAACATCCTTCGCATTTTGACAGGTTTTTGTAACTTGTGATGTCATAATAAAAGGAGAACAGACATGAACCTTGCTACAGTATGGAATTTATAAATCATTTGAACCTTACAAGAGGGCCCTGGGTTCGATTCCCCAGCTAGGTCAATAGGGTCCTTTCTATGTGGGGTTTGCATGTTCTTTCCAAAGATAACATGCAAGTCAGGCCAATTGAAGATCACAAATTGCCTCTAGGCAGGAGTGTGTGTGTGTGTGTGTGTGTGTGTGTGTGTGTGTGTGTGTGTGTGTGTGTGTGTGTGTGTATGACTGACAATGAGAACTGAAATTGGCTCTAGAACCCCCTGCGATGCAGGAGGAAGAACAGTTTAGAGCAGAAGTCACTAATAGGTGGAGACACTATGGATAATTAATGTTTTGATGGTGTTGTCCTCTTTTAATTGGCATATGATTTCTAGTCATCATGGTACCAGTTCAGTGCCCCGGGAAACTCACAGACCAATCGCATGCGTTGTAATATCACATGACACTACTCAGCCAGTCAGATCTGTCCATTACAATAATCACTGAGACTGGACTGAGTGGCGCACACACAGTGAAAGGACAAGGCGAGACAACTGGAGAAGAAAGTGAGCCAGATTATTTTACGTCACGTTCTAAAAAGTGAATACTAACAATAAATGTTATTGAAATATGACTGAATTGTGCTTTATTTGGTTTGATATTCAGTTGTCAGCTACACAAGTTGATATACTTACTAGGCTACTTCAGTTTACAGTATATGGCAATGAATAATAATGCAAGTTAGACATTGTGATGCTCCAGACCTTTGCTTGAGGAAATGAACTGGACATTATTGAATTTTAAAGATCTCTGGTTTAGAAGGTGAATGAATGGAAATATAAACATCTCGAACATTTTTGATATGCAAATTCATACATTCTCACCTCTGGGCCATAAATCTGAGCCTACACAAAACCAGAGGGCAGTGAAGAGCTTGTGCCCTACATGTTGATTAGTTTCTCATCTCTCAAGTCAAAGAAGAAGCGTAGAAAGACTGCTGCAGCCAACTAAATGCTACCACACTAGGCTGCCAGAGGGGCTATGGCACCTGGTGGTAGTTAATCAAGCTCAAGCTCATTAGCTGATTTTACACTACTACTCATAGTTGTGGAAGAATAAAGTTTTCATTTGATGTCATTTAGTGAATTTATCACGTTTGGTTTGATCTAGCTAACTTGGTGAAAGCAGAAGCTCAACATGTATCTGTTTATCTTAACGACTTCAACAAATTTCAAGCCTCATGTCATCTACTATGGATTAGTGATCTGAGTTTATGTAGTACAGCAATGGAAAGATCCTGGGTGGCACGCTTATTGAACATTTTGAACAAAGAAATTACGTCCACGCCTTTAGGCACACATTTCTTCAGGAGCAGTGGAAATGATTAATTGCATTAATCCCCCAAGCAAACTTAAGACTTTGATTTCAAAGGTACAGCTTTTATAGTCTCCTTTATTTCTTACCATTTATGAGATGAGATTTTATTACAGCAGTGACCAAATGTGTTACCCAACTGTATAATTATATATAATAATAATAAAGTCAAAATTATGGAACTACATCTAAGTAGTGTAGCAAAATTACATTTCCAACAAAGGCTCCAGATGTTTGTGTTAAAGGCCACTGTAGTACTAAAAAAGAACGTGTCTGCAAGTGATTATTGACTGGGGTCTTTACAAAGTCTCTCACACACAAAGGCTTATCCACAAAAAGCATGAGCATGTGCACGCACACGACCCCCGGCAGTACCTGCCTTCTAATCAATACGCTTGAAACAGTCCTGTATGGATTGTTAAGCCACCAATTCTTTTCTTTTAACATTTGTATCAATGTGCTGCTGTTTAGTGAAATTATTTTAGATTTCTAAATGCTTGACGCAAAACATTTATTACTTATGTCTGGCCCAAGTTATTTATTTCAATATCAAAGCATGGCATCTTAACACCTGAGGCGATAAACACACACATTCAACATACCTTTAAGATTAAGGTTTTTACTGTAAAGCTGCAAGATGAGTCGCAGAAGGAATGGCTGAAGTAGTTTCCTCACCATGGACTTGATGGTGACCTCTTGGAGAGAGGTCTGTTACAAGCGCCAGAAGCTCCAAGAAACAGTGCTATGTTTGAACCCTCAGTGATGTACAGACTGTGAGCTGACAGCTGTTAAATAAATGTACTTGAGTTAGTTGTAGCTCCATGTACTGCTTTATCCCGCTGATAGAATGGGAAAGTCGCTCTGATTTGTCCCAACAGACCTGAATTATTTCCGGTTTCAGGAAAATGAAAAGACGGACCTTTTTTCTGTATTTGATTCCTTGAGATTTTCTTTTCCGTGTTGGGAAGAAAGAAGAGAGAGAGAATTCCTTGAGATTTTCTTTTCCGTGTTGGGAAGAAAGAAGAGAGAGAATTCCTTGAGATTTTCTTTTCCGTGTTGGGAAGAAAGAAGAGAGAGAGAATTCCTTGAGATTTTCTTTTCCGTGTTGGGAAGAAAGAAGAGAGAGAATTCCTTGAGATTTTCTTTTCCGTGTTGGGAAGAAAGAAGAGAGAGAATTCGCTCTCACCTTTTTGTATCTGTTTTTTCTGACAAGGAAAACAAAATATGACATTTCTGTTCCATTTTGAAATGAAAACCAATTATTTTTGTTTATTACTTTTGTTTTTTGTGATTTCATTTCTGGAATGAAAATCAAATGACCAAAAGATACACAGACCCTGCTGAGACCAGTAAACTGGAAAAAAAGTAAATGCAGCAGCTCTCAGATCTCTCCTCTCCAGACCAGTAGGCATCCTCTTGCTATCAGGGTACTAAAGCGTTAGCTCCAAGCTATAAACACATGGCCTTACCTAGCTATTTTAACTATGCTAACTGCTAAAACTGCACTCAGAAGTATTTCTGTGATGAAATGCAGACATTTGTCTTTATCTGGCTATTATACTTGGCCAACTATGCTAGCTGAAAGATCATTGCTCACAGAAGCTAACACTAATGCTGCCCACAAACATGTTAGCCTTCACTGTTTTTACCAGCTGGATAAAGTAAAGCAGCTGTCTGTCACACGTTCCAGTGATTTTTATGTTGTTTTTTATTTTTTTGCTTATTGGTTTAAACAGAAGGTTTCTAAGTAGTGTGAATGTATTAATTAGCATTGAGTTCCTTTACATTCAGATAAGTGATAGCATTCTAGGCCACAGACGTTAAACCGTTAGCAATGTTAATTGACACTTTTTAATCCCACAAACGGGGAAATTTCACCTCCGCATTTAACCCATCCGTGAAGTGAAACACCACATACACTCTAGTGAGCACAGTGAGCACACTTGCCCAGAGCGGTGAGCAGCCCTATCCATGGGGAGCAATTGGGGGTTGGGTGTCTTGCTCAAGGACACCTTAGACATGGACTGTCGCCACTGGGGATCAAACCGGCAACCTTCTGGTCACAGGGCCAGTTCCCTAACCTCCAGCCCACGACTGTCTCCTCTTTAGCTTAGTATTGTTAGCTGGCTCAGTATGTCAATAATATTTATCAAATTTGCACGGCATATAAAATTTCTAAAGGTGCTAAATAATGATTGTGTTTATTATTATTATTATTATTATTATTATTATTATTATTATTATTATTATTATTATTATTATTATTATTACTTAGGCAGTGCACACGTGGTGACGCGTGTACAGCTGAGTACAGAAAACACTCAAACACAACTTAATGGTTCTAGATACATTTTTATTAGGAACGTCTCTCTCACTCCTTCACTTTCATCCATTCTAAGGGTGGTTTTTATTTCCTTCTCCACAGTCTTTTCCAGACTTCCTCACCCTCTTCTCCTCCTCCATCTGCGTTTTCAGCTCCTCATCCTTCTTTTTCTGCTCCTTCTTCCTTTCTTTGTCCTCTGCTTTCTTTTCTTTCACCCTTTCATGCTCCAACTTCCTCACCCTCTTCTCCTCCTCCATCTGCTTTTTCAGCTCATTACCCTTCATTTACTGCTCCCAGCGTGTCTTTCAGGTGGTGTTTTTCACTCTCCAGATCTCTCACCTTCTACCCCATCATGACCTTGTTGCTGGACATTTCCTTCATGTGTTCCTCTGACCTCCTCAGTATCTCCAGGACCTCCTGTGCGGTCCTCTTCATCTCCTCCTTTTCTGCTCTCCATATCTCTCGTTGCTCCTGAATCTCCTTCTCCATCCTGAAGTCTTCTCTCTCCAGGACCAGGAGGTTTGTCAGGAGCTCGACTTCACCTGTTCCTGCAATGCTGTCAGGTTCTCCAGATCTGCCAGCAGGAGGTGCTGCTTTCGCTCCACAGTTTGAGCGATGTCAAGCAGACTTCTCTCTTGGAACACTTCTTCCTGGACCTCCATTTTGTCCTGGGTTTGAATGTATGCTGCATGGCATGTCTGCACTACATGAGCTGTGCATATTTAGCTCCTCCATACTATTCATATACAACTGGTTCCAGTAAATCACTAAACTAATTGCTTTCAGTTCTCACAGAGAGCTGAACACAAAACACTGCACTGCTGAAGCGCAGTAGTGGAAAGTGGAAGCTTTTCACCACTATTTGTTTTTTCCGGAGCAAAAAAAGAAAAATCAAGAAATGGCTTCATTTGCAGTTTCACAAAGTAATCATAAAATCCAATTATAAACAATGGAATAAACAGTCATATTTTACTGATTCAAATAAACACATTGTCACTTTAACTGGAAATAAAGGCTCAGATTGCGCGTCTGGACTCATTGCATGTCTGAAATCAGGCAGGCATATGGACACGGGTTCATCATAATCGTGATCATAACGGTCATTCCTCAATTTTCCTTCACACCAAAAGGCACTAAAGCCCAACACAGTCTCCTCTGTCTCCACAGTGAGAGTTTAGTTTGATGTAATGAAGGCGTTGGTTGCTTTGCAGCACTCAGGACTGAATGACTTTCAGTTGCAATGATGACCGTGTTGGTGAAGGAGACACGAGATGTGTATATATGTGTACTTAATATATTTCTATGCTCACTGTCCATTTTATTAGCTCAACTTACTATATAGCTGCACTTTGTAGTTCTACAGTTACAGATTGTAGCCCATCTGTTTCTCTGCATAATTTATCAATCCCCTTTTACCCTGTTCTTCAGTGGTCCCCATGGACCCTCACAGAGCAGGTACTATTAGGGTGGATGTCTGTCAGGCACACTTAAAAAGCACGGTTCTTCAGAGGTTCTTTAGTAATGAAACTGGTCCTAAAAAGAACCATGAACACTCAAAGAACCTTTTGCATAATGAAAGCGTTCTTCAGTTTGATGGAGATCAGAATCAGAATCAAGCTTTATTGGCCAGGTATGCTGTGCATACAAGGAATTTGGTTTTGGTTACAGGAGCTCACAGCACACAGTATCAGACAGACATTCACAAGTAGGGAATAAGATAAAATACATATAAAATAAAATATAATAAAATTAAATTAAACAAATCCTGCATTCCTACAATCACACACACACAGTCATACCTGTAAACCATACAACGTGCAAAGTATGAGTCTAAAGTTAAAGTGCTGAGTGCAGCAGCAGTTACAGGGTGTATAGTGGCAGACAACGGGATGAGTGAGGTAACAGTCAGATAAGTGGGGTGGTTCTGTATAGAACATTTTTGAGAGAGGTTCTCCTATTGCAACAAGCTTGACATCGTAACAATAGAAGAACCCTTTTGGGTGCTCCAAAAACATTTTTCAAAAAGGTTCTATATAGAACCATCTACAGCACATTCTTAAGAACCCTTTCATGATGCAAAGAGCACTTAAAACCATGCAAAGGGTTCTTTGAGTGCTCATGGTTCAGTTTAGAGCCATTTTCTTTCCTAAAGAACCTTTGAAGAACCATCCTTTTTTTAAGAGTGTGGTCATCTGTGTACCATGGACTTGGCGATAAGGACTATTGACTTGAGACTTGACTCGGGACATGAGTGTGAAGACTTGAGACTTACTTGTTACTTGCAACGTATTGCCTTGTTCCAACCTCTGTGTGCAGGAAAGCACCTTTTTATTCATTTATTTTAAAATCAAAACAGCCATTAAATACAAAGCTATAGATTTTTCTGCACCAGGAAAAATACCAAAGCATGTATTTTACACAAACACTTTAATCATTAAACATATCAAATATTTTCAATGTTCAGATTGATCTTGCTTTCATATTTCAAACAAAGTTTGATTGGACATTTTTTCTACGCCTCCAAAGTCCAGTCCCCTCACAATCCAAATAATCCCAAAGGCATTTGATGATGTTGATGTTAAGATCTGGAGTCTGGGGCGCTCAGTCCAGCTACAAATCCTTTCAGACCCATAGCGCTGAGTCGTCTTCTCACGGTGGAAGGATGGACAGGAAGATCTGACACAAGAGTGAGATTTTCTACCAGGTCTTTTAGGGGTGGTTGTTAGGAATCCCAGTTTCTCTACATCTGTTTATATTAATTTTATATTAATTACATCATATCTAATCAAAGTCTAATTACAAATTTTTCCTGAAAAGTGAAGAGCTTGTACTTAAGTCATTTTGACTGGATATTTAACAAATAACAGTTAACAGTTATGTGTGTTGTATGTATGTGATTTAATAGTACACAGTAATGGAGAGCCCTGGCTCAATTACCCTGGCTCTGTTTGTGTTGTCTGTATAAGTGTAAGTGTGTGTGTGTGTGTGTACGTGCAGGTGTAGTGTATCCTCAGTGTGTGTATGAGCTCACTTACAGCTGCTAAGTGTGTGTGAGCGCATCCGCAAGCTATTACATTTCCTTGTCTCTCCCCAGAGCTTGCAGTGTAAACAGGGATTGATTGGTTCAGGCTGGAGTCCTCCCCAAGAGATGACCCTGCGGTTAAAGGTCACAGTGTGAACGTCAAGAGTGGGGCATGACAAATCCTCATGGCCGGGCCTCGTAAATCCACACGGTACAAACACGCACATATGCCCACCGAACGTACTCTCCAGTCGGAGAGACACCATTAAAAATGAAGAATGGGCCTGGGGACAGTAGGAGCGAGGCGACAGCAGCAGAAAGCCTCATAGCGCTTCAGCTTAGTGCAATACTCTGGCCTAGTTCAGAAACTGCTTTCTCTCTGTGTCCAGAACACTAAGTTTCATTCAGAGCTCCTGTACATATCATGCTACGTGCATTAAATACTACATAAGATGAGCTGTAGTCTTACTATTACTTTACTAATTTCTTATCTATTTCGATCTTAATTTCTTACCATTTAAAATCTCAAGTTCTATTTTTATCTACTTTTATCTTTTATTCACTGTTATTTTAAATTTTCTTTTAATTTAAAATGATTAAATGTAGTTATTATTTTCTTTGTCATGTCAATCCCTCGTTTTTGTAAATGCTCGGCTACATTGAAAATGAGGGTTGCCCTCAATGTACTTCCGAGTCAAAATAAAGGTTGATTGATTGATTAAAAAGACAATATTAGACATTGCACGCTCAAAGCTAAACAATGAGTGAATGAAAAGAGCACAGAGATCTATTACTTTTACATGACAATTAATTTTTACATGACAAAATTATGCAATATGCTTTGCAGCACATTAACACAATAACAAAACAAAAAAAAGACTCTTACTTTCACAAAAGAGTTTTGAACTTTCTTTATGCTTTTAGAATGCTTCTGCGTCTATAAGTTAAAAATAAGCTATAAGGGGTTTAAGTTAAGATGTACGTATAACAATTGTATGGTATCTTTTGCAATCCCTTAGGTTGTAGGTATTAACTAGTAGGCATGAGATACAAAATCTAAAGTACTAATTATTTTACATGATGGTAAGTTTGAAGAGTTGGACTAAATTACACTGAAATGACTTACAGGTTCTAGCTATTAAGCAGATAAAGGACATTGTAAAAAAATCTTTGTAAAAACTCAAAAAAATATAGAAATTTCTGGAGAAACACATTGTAAATTTTATTGCATCACACATTTAGCTGGGCATCTCCAAGTAAATAGACCCAGTAAAACTATAGCACTGTTCATTGCTTTCCTTAGCAGCCTATATTCAGTTTAATTTCTTATAGATAGACTAGTGCAATGGTTTAATAGCTACAAATGTTAGGTATTTCAATTATACTGTTTTGGAAACCCAAAATACTTACACAGTATTCCACACTTACCCCGTGAATATCTAGAACTTGATGCATTCCAGTGTGCTTTCATTAAACTGTATACAAAAAATAATTACTATGGAGTTTGTCCCTCAGTACCTAGAACTTGGGGGACTTGGTTAATATCTTCATATGGTTCATATGGTCCATTTCTGCACAGAACTTTCTAATCCTCTCACAATCTCAAATACTAAGCCCTTATTTCATCCTGACCTTTATACATTTTATACACGTGTCTTAGAATTTTATTATTGAGTTTGTTTGGCTTTTCTGGGGTTGTGCAAGTTGGCATTATCAAATTATACTGAAGCATTTTCACGTAGGTATTAAATATGAGTTTCTGGAACATACACATTACTATTACACCCTAAGGGTGCATTTATATCTGATGGCATTTATATCTGATGTTTGGTTCCCTTGGCTTTAAATCATGAAATGATACATTCTTACATTTTAATTCTGCTTGACTTGGGGTTCATGCGGACATATTTAACATAGAACAAGAAAAGTCATAGAGATAAAATGAAACAATTGTTTGAACAGTTTTTTGTTTATTTTTTTTACATCAGTTTTTTTATTTTTTTATTTATTTATTTTTTTAAGTGGGATAATATCCAGCAATCTTTCGGAGCCATGCCCTATTCTGGCTTAACTGAGGTTGTTGGTTTCACCTATGTCTTGTTTTATGTCTTTTAATACTCTAGAGCAGGAGTGCGCAATCTTGGTCTAAATCTACCACCCTGGAGAGTTCAGATTTAGCACACCTGGCTAGCATAGACAGATGCCCCTGAAGGCCACGATTACAAGATCAGGTGCATTAAGGTTGGAGCTAAGCTCTGCAGGGTGGTAGATCTCCAGGCACTCCTGTTCCAGAGTAATAGACCATGAACAGCTGTGGTTTTCCCACAGCACAAAATAGAATGATGTCCCTGTTCCAACCTTGAGTAGATCACTGAGTAGATCACTGCTTTTATCAAATGGAAAGCAGTGAGTATATAAGGTGTGCAGTGATTAGTATTTTATTGTAGCTTGGAACGTGACTGAAGCTATCCATTCTATAATTACCAATTCAGACCTCATTAAGAGACAAAATGCATGTAAAAATAGTCGGAGACTGCACATACCAAAGAAGATATGCAGAAAAGAGATGACGCTTCTTTCTGCATTTGGCAGAATAGATGCATTAGATGCATTATCTAGAACCTTACAAACTGAGGACCCTTAGAATAGATGCATTAGATGCATTATCCTAGAACCTTACAAACTGAGGACCCTTTAGGAGTAATCTTCAATAGAACCTTTACATTATGAGGTAAATGTAAAGGTTCTATTAAAGGTTATTCCTAGAACCTTACAAACTGAGGACCCTTTAGGAACCTTTTAAAAACTAAAGTGTAAGGTGCTCCAGTGGTTTAGCGCATCACTGTATATACTTACATTAACGAGTTTGGCCTTTTTTGTTATCCTCCAGTTTAACATCTTTTAATCCTTGGAGTCAGTTTGACCCTGGGAATTTAAACCTTTGTGAAATATCAAAGTTCTGGTGGGATATGTTGTCCCCTCGCCTGTTCTGTGTAAATCAGTGGTTCTCGCACTAATGCAGGTATATAATTGCATGTTATAATGACCTGAATATGATCCAAAACAAATGTGTGTAAAATGTTGATATTTGTTTTAGATAGCTAAAACAGCTTGGGGGTCAAACTGACCCCACAGAAGGCCAATGTGTACAGGACATTGAAAACACCATGTTAATTTTAGATTAAGCCAGGTGCCCCAATTAAATTGGGATTCATTACATATGAAGCAAAAAATAAACAAAAAAAATCAATCATTTTATCCAGAGATGTTAAGCACTGAAAACATAAATTGACCCCAATGTTAATAGGAGGATTAGAAACCTTTAAATGCTCCTTTCATATGAACGATATCACAACCCTAACCATGAGTTTGCAAGACCATATGATGAACGTTCATATGGATGCACACAAGCTTGTAGGAGTGAACTAATCTGGATTCAGGCTGTCATGAGTCCATGATGTTTGGGTCTGATGCAATTCCACTGTGGAATCGAGTGCAGTACAGTATGACTGGTAGTGAGCAGAAGAGACTGATGGAAAATGCCTGGCCAACTGAGCTGTGCTTCTGTGCTGCATATTCAGTTGTGTCAGGGTGTTAGGAGCAGATGTCAGACATCCATCTTTTGCTGTGCTTGAAGGGGAAACCAAATGTGGACTCAGAATTAAGTTTACCACAGTGTTGCAATACTTTTCAAACATCTTGCTGGTATCACAGCATCATCATTCATCTGCATCATTTTAAGCTGGTCATGACACAGTTGTAAATCTTCATATAGATGTTTTAACAAAGTGTGGCTAAGCAGCACAGTTTGGATTTATTCGTTTCTTTTATAGTTGGCTGATGGCCTAAAGGTGTGGTTAAGGCATTCATACCACACTTTCTCACAAGTACTTTAACTGTGTACTTGCAACATAGACAATACTAAAAGTACATTTTAAAATGTTTATGTTTATGGACATACATCTAAAATATACTTTCCGGTATAATTTTCAATTATACTTTATTAAGTGATTAAGTGATTAAGTGACCCTTATTAGTCCCACAACGGGGAAATTTCACCTCCACATTTAACCCATCAGTGAAGTGAAACACCACATACACTCTAGTGAGCACACACACACTAGGGGGCAGTGAGCACACTTGCCCGGAGCGGTGGGCAGCCCAATCTGCAGCGCCCGGGGAACATTTGGGGGTTAGGTGTCTTGCTCAAGGACACCTCAGTCATGTGCTGTCGGCTCTGGGGATCGAACCGGGATTATTACACTGTAAGGATGTATACATGTGTTTCTTAACATACTGTGGAATACACACTTAAAAAGATGGTTCTTCAAGAGTTCTGTAGTAAAGAAAATGGTTCTGAAAGGGTTCTTTGCATCATGAAGTGGTTCTTCAGATTGACGGAGAATGTGCTGTAGATGGTTCTATATAGAACCTTTTGGGATATATATATAGCACCAAAAAGTGTTCTATTGTTACAAGCTGGACATTGTTACAATAGCAGAACCCTCTTGGGTTTCCTTTCCAAAAATGTTCTATATAGAACCGTCTACAACACATTCTCTGTTACTCAGAAGAACCACTTCACAGTACAAAGAGCCTTGTAATCATGCAAAGGATACTTTGAGCATTCATGGTGTTCTATATAGAACTGTTTTCTTTACTAAAGAACCCTTGAAGAACCTTCTTTTTCAAGAATATACATAAAAGTATATTTATAATTAACTTAAGTGTATTATTTAGAAAATTATTTAAAATCAATGAAAATGCTTTAGTAAGAATACGCATTTGAAATGTGCTTCAAATAGAGTAGAAGTGATTCGAGTGATTGTTTGTCAAACTATTCCTCCTCAACTCCTCCTTCAAATGGGATTTGGCTATCAAATCATAGTGAGATTGCCTCTTCAGAGCGTCGTGTAAAATTACATCTCTTTTTTTTTTTTTTTTTCTTAAATAGCTAATTAGACTTATAACCCTGGCTAATATAGATTATAGAATATATATTGGTTCCTGTATGCAGGATGGGGCATTGAGACCCCTTGCAGGCCTGAGTTATGGCCAAGCTCCTATCTTCAGGGCTTTCAGTTGCTGTTCTTCTATGAGATATTACAGGTATTGCAACAGGATTGAATTTCCTCTTCAATCTTAGGGATGGAATTGAGGAGAGATAGGAGAGAGTGTAGACCTGTGTGTGTGTGTGTGTGTGTGTGTGTGTGTGTGTGAGTGATCTGACAGCACAGGAACCTGGCCCGGTGTTATCAGGGGCAGGCCATGCACGGCCACGGTGGTGCGTAGGGACTTGGAGGAAGAAAGGAACTCGGGGAGAGAGGAGAACGAGGGGAGAAAATGGAGAATAGAAGGAGATGGAGGTGTCTTATTGATAAGCCTGTGAAGAGGATAGAACGGAAATGGTCTGCAGCAACCCTCCCAGTGGCTGTCCCTCTGGGGGGGAGGCATTGTGTCCACCATCTGTTCCAACACTTCCATCACAGAGAAAGAGAGAGAGGCTGAGACGAGAGGAGAGAAAGCATATAGGGTCGAGAGAGATATGGAACAAAGAGGGGAGAGAGGGGGAAAATTAGAGACTGGAAAATGGAAGTGAAAGAGAGAGAGAGAGAGAGAGAGGAATGAGGGGAAAGTATACAGGGTTGAGAGAGGTAACGGACAAACAGAAGGAGGAGGACAAATGAAAGAGCAAAATGAGAGAAGACGAAATGAGGGCAGAGAAAGTATACAGGGTCGAGACTCATATGGGATGAATGGGGGGAATGAGACGCAGTATTGTGAGAACTTGGAGAACACCTTTTTACTTAGGTATTCACACTCAAAACAGTCATTGAGTACAAGTTGTTTGTTTTTCAGCATCAGGAAACAAATTCAGAAAACATTTAAGAGAAAATTACACAGAAGCCTTAACAACTAAATGTCATTTTTTTTCAGTATTTAGGGTGTCCACCCTTTGCCTTTATTAGAGCTTCCATACTTTTCAGGAGACCTACTTTCAATCTTTCAAAGAAACCTGCAGGGACATTTTTCCACACCTTCAAAGTTCAGTCTTAGAAGTTGGTTGCATTTTCTTCTTCTCTTGATTCATTCAAAGACACTCAACGACATTGGGCTCTGGACTCTCTGCACTAAATATATCAAATCTATCATCATTTCATTTGTCCACTGTCTGGTTTTGTGCACCTGCTGATAACTTTTCCATCATTACGATCTGAAACCCAACCAGTGACAGTGGCTCCCAACAAAAACTGTTTACTGTCACTGACATGATGTTCCCTCCAAACAGAAAAACACTAACATTAACATAATAACTGTTCAAACACATTTCAGCTGCCCTGCAAATTTCTTTCTCAAGTGCATTGAAAAAACGGTTAAAGGTGATATTTCTAAGATTATATACAATATTCCACTTGCATAAGAAAAGAGAAAGCCAAAGTAAAGTAAAATGGAGCTTCTAAAACTAAAAAAAAGTGATTACAAGCCACAAAGAAAACAGGCGTGTTAACAGCAAGACCTGGCAGACCACCAACATTTAAAGCCTTCATCTTCGAGACAGAGAGGAGAAAATCTGTCCATCCTTCCGTTGCGATGAGACAACTCAGGGCTATGGATGTGAAAGCATGTGTAGCCGTCACATCCTCTTACTGAGAAGAATTTTTTGTTAAATTTTTGTTGAGATGGAGGGGTAGGTTGAAGTGTTAGGGCTACATGGTTCTCCAAACGGAGGTTTTGAAGAGGCAACACCACAAATGGAGTGTTAAGAGGATAAAAGAAAAGCTGGCAAGACGGTTGCACAAGTGACCAAACAAACCCACAAATGTATTTTCTCTGTTAAAAAACATGATAATCATTATCTTAGTTTAATGTCATTTCAATGCATTATGATCCTTTTTTTCATAACAAGCATAAAAAATATATTATATATACACTGCTCAAAAAAATAAAGGGAACACTTAAACAACACAGTATAACTCCAAGTAAATCAAACTTCTGTGAAATCAAACTGTCCACTTAGGAAGCAACACTGATTGACAGTCAATTTCACAGCTGTTGTGCAAATGGAACAGACAACAGGTGGAAATCATTGGCGATTAGCAAGACACACTCAATAAAGGAGTGGTCCTGCAGGTGGGGACCACAGACCACTTCTCAGTTGCTTTCTGGCTGATGTTTTGGTCACTTTTGAATGTTGGTGGTGCTTTCACACTCGTGGTAGCATGAGACGGACTCTACAACACACACAAGTGGCTCAGGTAGGGCAGCTCATCCAGGATGGCACAGAAGGTTTGCTGTGTCTGTCTGCGTAGTGTCCAGAGGCTGGAGGCGCTACCAGGAGACAGGCCAGTACACCAGGAGACGTGGAGGAGGCCGTAGGAGGGCAACAACTCAACAGCAGGACCGCTACCTCCGCCTATGTGCAAGGAGGAACAGGAGGAGCACTGCCAGAGCCCTGCAAAATGACCTCCAGCAGGCCACAAATGTGCATGTGTCTGCACAAACGGTTAGAAACCGACTCCATGAGGATGGTATGAGGGCCCGACGTCCACAGATGGGGGTTGTGCTCACAGCCCAACACCGTGCAGGACGCTTGGCATTTGCCAGAGAACACCAGGATTGGCAAATTCGCCACTGGCGCCCTGTGCTCTTCACAGATGAAAGCAGGTTCACACTGAGCACATGTGACAGACGTGACAGAATCTGGAGACGCCCTGGAGAGCGATCTGCTGCCTGCAACATCCTTCAGCATGACTGGTTTGGCAGTGGGTCAGTAATGGTGTGGGGTGGCATTTCTTTGGAGGGCCGCACAGCCCTCCATGTGCTCGCCAAAGGTAGCCTGACTGCCATTAGGTACCGAGATGAGATCCTCAGACCCCTTGTGAGACCATATGCTGGTGCGGTTGGCCCTGGGTTCCTCCTAATGCAGAACAATGCTAGACCTCATGTGGCTGGAGTGTGTCAGCAGTTCCTGCAAGATGAAGGCATTGAAGCTATGGACTGGCCCGCCCGTTCCCCAGAACTGAATCCGATTGAGCACATCTGGGACATCATGTCTCGCTCCATCCACCAACGCCACGTTGCACCACAGACTGTCCAGGAGTTGACGGATGCTTTAGTCCAGGTCTGGGAGGAGATCCCTCAGGAGACCATCCGCCACCTCATCAGGAACATGCCCAGGCGTTGTAGGGAGGTCATACAGGCACGTGGAGGCCACACACAACACGGAGCCTCATTTTGACTTGTTTTAAGGACATTACATCAAAGTTGGATCAGCCTGTCGTGTCTTTTTCCACTTTAATTTTGTGTGTTTTACTCCAAATCCAGGCCTCCATTGGTTAATAAGTTTGATTTCCATTGATGATTTTTGTGTGATTTTGTTGTCAGCACATTCAACTTTGTACAGAACAAAGTATTCAATGAGAATATTTCATTCATTCAGATCTAGGATGTGTTATTTGAGTGTTCCCTTAATTTTTTTGAGAAGTGAGTGTGTATATGTGTGTGTGTATATGTATGTATGTATGTATATATATATATATATATATATATATATATATATATATATATATATATATATATATATATATATATATGTGTATGTGTATGTGTATGTGTGTGTGTGTGTGTGTGTGTGTGTGTGTGTGTGTGTGTGTGTGTGTGTGTGTGTGTGTGTGTGTGTGTGTTTGGGACAAATGAAAAATACAGGAGAAAGGAGAGCCTGAGAGATAAGCGACAGAGGGGGGAGGGAGAGGGAGAGAAAAGGGGATTATGCTGAAAATGAAATGTCATGAAATGTCTCTGTATTTTTCAGGGTAATTAGGGGGCAATTTGAATTCAAATGTCTTCCTCCAGCCCTGATGAAGATAATAATGCAAGGCCATGGACTGAGCATGCACAGACAATTATGAGAACCACTCTGTTTGGGCTTGCTGAGAAGTGCGCGCGCGTGGGCGCGGACGTGTATGTGTGTGTGTGTGTGTGTGTGTGTGTATATGTGTGTGTTGCACATGCGCGGGATGGGCTTGACATCCGAAGGTGTGTGTGTGTGTGTGTGTGTGACAGGCTGGTTAGGTCGATGCTCGAAAGCAGCGGTGTCCCGCAGATCGCCCGCTGAGCTACAACTCATTCGCGTGCGCTACTTAATAAGCTCAACGGCTAATGAAGAGCGCGCCAATTAAGGCAAATCACCTCCTGAACGTGTGTTGAGACACCCTATTCTGGCGCAGATGCACCCGTTCTTTTGTTCCCTGGAAGAGAGCAGGTACAGCAGGGTGTTCAGCTCTCCAGTCTGGAGGAGGATGCTGCGCAAACAGCCTCAGTCTGAGTTCCCGCAGATTTGCATTGAGCTCATTCACAGCGCTCTGTCCAGTGCAATGGTGTGGTTTCTCTGACAGCTGAATCCCACATGGCTCCCTACTCGCTCTCTTGCGCACTACATAGGTCATGAAACTGGCTACAGCACCCAATTAGTGCACAGTGTCCAGTGGTCCCAAATGGCTGACTATTAAGTATACAGTGCACTATTTGGCTGCCTATTGGACATATAGTGTCCCACTTTAGTGCACTACGTAGGTCATAAAACCATTGCATGAAACGTCCAACAGGGAACTACTCGCCTGTGATTGATTCTCAACTAGCTTGCAAATGGATTCTTATAGTGCACTGATGCTGATGATAATCACAATAGCTTCAGAGTAAAACAGTGCACTGTATCTTTACACTGTATCTAACTTAACAGGAGAATACAAAAGAAGTTTAATCTGTAAAGTTAATGCCAAAAGACTTTATTCCAAATCATTTTGGATCATTTTATTGGCCTATTCATCGTGGTATTTGCTATGTTCAAATAATGTAAGCAACTAAAACTAGAAAAATAGAGATATAACAGATTTTGGATGGTGGCACTAATATAGTGGTGAATTTTTCTGTGGAACTACACTTATTTGGACAAAAGAATTGGGACACCTACACAGTACTCCCACAAGAGCTTTTATGAATCCCATAGGCCATAATGTGGATTTAGTCTCCCTTTGCATCTATAACAGCGTCCACTCTTCTGGGAAGCTTTCTACAAGATTTGAGTGTCTGCTGAGGTCAGATTCTGACGTTGGACGAGAGGGCCTGGCTCACAATCTCAGTTCTAGTTTATCCCAAATGTGCTCAGTGGGGTTTGAGTTCAGGGCTGTTTGTGGGACACTCAAGTTCTTCCACACCAAACTTACCCAGCCATACCTTTATGGACCTTGCTTTGTGCACTGGGGCTCAGTCATGCTGGAACAGAAAAGGTTCTTCCCCAAACTGTTCCCACAAAGTTGCTGAAGGTTTAAGATTTCCCCTCTGGAAGTAAGGTGTCTAAAAGAACAACCCCATAACATCATCCCTCCTCTACCAAACTTTACAGTTGGCACAATGCAGTCAGGCAGGTGAACACTGTAGTTCAGCACTCCACTCTTAAGCTTGTGTGGTCTGCCGCTTCATAGCTATGAAAGCAGGTTTACTATTAGACTTTGCTTCTCAAACTGTAGGCTACCACTTAAACACCACACTTAACAAAGTTTGCTGTTTTTTCTGAGGTCACTAGGTTTACGCCTGATAAGTGTCCAGCAGTGTTGGCTTGCATGTACCAGTATTCATACTGCATGTCCGCCCTTTAAGAAGGACAATCCAGTGATTAAAAATGTCCACAGGACATACAAACATGTTGAGTTTGGAACGTTTTTGTTTACAGGCCTTATTTTTTTTCCCATAGATGGAACAATCTTGGACTCCAATTTCCTACTATGGGCATAAAGTCAGCCATGACTTCAGTGGCTAGTGTGCCCTCTTTGGGTGCAGAAGCCCTGACCCATGTGGTGCCCTGTATATGAGGCAGGCAATGTCGGTAACAGGTAAACCTCCCTTTCCTGTATTTTTACACCTGAAACAATGATGGAGTACATTTCCTCCTGCATTAGACCTTAGTTACTGTCCCCATGCTGCCCCCCCTCCCCCCTCACCCCCAACCAAAAAAAAAAAAAACACTATTCAAGGCTCTCGCGCAATCTGAGAGACAGGGGACGATGTGATTTATTACTGATGAAGCATCTGATGCAAGTGCGAGCCAGCTTGTGTTGCTTTTTTTATTAAGTTTCGTGTCCGACTGCGATTCTCAAACAATTACTCATTGAAGGAAACGGCCCCAAGCCGGGCCAATTCATCTTCAGCAAGAGGCTTAAAAAAAAAAAAAAGGGGGGGGGTTCTTCAAGGGTTCTTTGTGTTATGAAACAGTTCTTCAGATTATTGGAGAATGTAGATATAGATGGTTCTGCGTAGAACCTTTTTGAAAAGCGTTCTATTATAGCCCCCAAGTGGTTCTTCTGTTGTCACAGGCTTGACATCGTAACAGTATAAGAACCCTTTTTCAAAAGGGATACATGCAGAACTATCTCCACCTCCATCAATCCATCTGGTAATGTTTATCTTTAATCATGCACAACGTTCTGTCAGTGTTCTTTATAGAACCTTTCTCTTTCCTGAAGAACCCTTTAAGACGTATCTTTTTTGACAGTGTATTGTTACAAGCTAACAACAGAAGAACGCTTTTGGGTGCTGTAGAGAACCCTTTTCAAAAACGTTCTACATGGAACCATCCAAAGCATTCTGCAGAATCCTTTCATGATGCAAAGTACCATTTAATTGTGCAAAGGGTTCTTAGTGTTTGTGGTTCTTTTATAGAACCGTTTTTTAAATGTTAACTAAAGAACCATCTTTAAGAGTGTACTTTTACAAGCTTGACATCGTGACAACAGAAGCAGAACCCTTTCAGGTGCTATATAGATCCATCCATCCATTTTCTAAGCCACTTCTCCCTCAGGGTCACAGGAGGTTGCTGGAGCCTATCCCAGAGGTCATCAGGCAGAAGACACCCTGGACAGGTCACCAGTCCATCATAGGGCAGACAGACAGACACTCGCACACACCCAGGGGCAATTTAGCATGTCCAATTGGCCTGACTGCAGGTCTTTTGACTGTGGGAGGAAACCGGAGAACCCAGAGGAAACCCACGCAGACACGGGGAGAACATGCAAACTCCACACAGAGAGGACCGCAGTTGCCCGGTCAGGGAATTGAACCCAGGACCCAGGCCCGCCTCGCTGTGAGGCGACAGCGCTACCCACCGCACCACATAGAACCAATTTCAGAAAACATACAACACATTCTCCGTCAATCTAAAGAACCTATTGACTATGCAGAGAACCTTTTAGGCATACAAATGGCTCTAAGCGGAACTCACGGCTCTGAATAGAACCACTGCCTTTACTGAAGAACCCTTGAAGAAGCATCTTGTTCGAAGAGCGCAGAGATTTTTTTCAAAGCTGTGCGATTCTTCGGCCGCTTGGCGGCGCCGTTTCCCTTCCAAAGCCCCGCGGTCCGCCGCGCCGGAGCGGGCCTGCGAAAAGTTTTTGTTTTGAATAACAATGCGCGCGGGGAGGGCTGGGCGGCTGCGATTGGTCGGCGCGGTTCGGTTCTCGCTCTCGGGTTGGCTGCGGTGACTCTGGGGGCGGGGCCGGCTCGGCTCCTGTCATCCGCGCGCTGAGAGGCTGAGGCTGGCAGTTGGAGTTTCTCCCTCTCATTCGCGGCGAGCCTCGCTCTCTCTCCCTCTCTCTCTCCCTCTCACACACTCACACGGTCTCACACACGGCGTTTCACCGGCGATGTAACACGACGCTCGCCTACGGAATTACGACGGAAAGGAGTTCGCGGTTTCCACGAGGGGCAGCGACGGCGAGTGGAGGAGGACGCCTTTGGCCATGGCCGTGGACGTGCTAACGTTTCTTCTGTGGGCCGTTACGGCCGTTACGGCGATGGAAGGTAACGTGAGCGTTTAAAACTCGCTGGATTTTCCTTCTGCTTCTCTGTCACGCGGGACTCGCGTCAACTTTCCTCACAGGAATAGCTCGTTTTTTGGCGCCTCGGCTGTGGCTGTGGAACTTTCTCTGGGCGGATTTAACAGACGCGGAGGTTGCTCTAGCTTGTTGTGGTGGGATGAGGATGGAGCCTCGCCTCTTCGGGTTTGCTGGGACTTGACCCCCACCCCTCCTCCTAAAACACAGTCCCGGTTCCCAAACACAGTCACTGAGAAACGAGTACAGACATAAGTGCAGCTGCACAGCAGGGAAGTGGAATTTGTGGGAATGACTACAAGCCAAATAAGTTAACAAATAAATAAACAAATAAATAAGGCTAACGATCCTGTGGAAGAGCGAGGCTTCACATTAACCTCCCAGGATAGCTAACAGAATATCTCCTTGGGTACCCACTTGGAAAAGATGACCCTTTGAGGGTTCTTTAGTGATGCAGTGGTTCTGTCTAGAACCATTGCTTAAAGGCTTCTGTGCTTGGTGACGTGGTTCTTCAGATTGATGGAGAACATGTACTGCTGACAATAAAGCACCAAATAGGGTTCTTCCACAGTTGCACAGTAGCAGAACCCTTTTTGATGCTATATAGAACCATTTCCCTCAACACATTCTCCATGCAGGGAACCATTTAAGCATGCAAATGGTTCCATGTAGAACTAAAGATTGATGGCGAATACGTTTCTTTATAGCACCAAAAAGGGTTCTGCTACTGTCGACATCAACAACAGAAGAACCCTTATTGGTGCTGTGGGAAACCATTTTCCATAACACGTTCTGCATAAATCAGAGGAACCGTTTCACCAGGCAGAGGTCCATTTAAGCATGCAGTTGGATCTGTATGGAACTTTAGATTGATAGTGAATGTGTTGAATATGGTTCTATATAGCACCAGGAAGGGTACTGCTACTATGATGATGTCAACAACAGAAGAACGCCTTTTTGCTGCTACGTAGAACCATATAGAAGACCGTCTGAAGAGCCATTTCACCAAAAAGAACCTTTGTAGCATGCAAATGGCTCTAAATAGGGCTATTGCCTTTGCAGAGGAGCTCTTGAAGAGCCATCATTTGGAAGTGTGTGTATTGGAATAGTGCGTGTGGTCATGATTCGACGGTTTTCCGAGACCTGTTTTCCGTTTGCCGTGACTTTAGCAGTGTTTGTTCTTCATACGGCGCTGCCAGAGTTCTTGTACTCACCTAAAAAAGTTGTCTGCACGCCACGGTGCTGAGCCAGGCAGCCTGTCTAAAAGCATTTCCTCCAAAACTGACCTGTCAGAAATCCAAACTAAGGGTCCAGTGCATGCTTGTGCACCCCCACAGAACCGGGCCTGGGTGAAGCAGCGCTGCATCTGAGCCGTGAAGGTGGGGTGTTACACAGTCCAGCTGGCATGAAGATGTAAAGTGACCGGACCGTGTTTTTGTAATCACTAATAGTGACTGGCTCATGTCTTCTGAGCCTTTTCCGGGTGTTGAGGTGTACGGCGAGAATGATCGGTGAAGGAAGGATCTCGATTTGTGTTTCTGTTTGAAGACGCTTGTCAGATGACGGTGGAGTAGCCTGTGTAGTGTTTACGCTTGCCCTGGCGATTTGATGGACGCCTCCGGCTCCACTAAGGAGCCACTAGCCGCTCTATTCAGGTCACATCAGGGTGTGATTTATTCTGAGAGTGACCAGGAACGTCCGTAGGAGCGTAAAAAGAGGAGAAAATGTATCCTGCCTTGTCTGGCATCTGACAGATGGAGGTTGACTGGATGGTGAAGCGCTGCCAGAATTCAGTCATCGAGTAGCAGAGAAAGGCTTAAAGACGAGAGAGAGAGAGAGAGAGAGAGAGAGAGGGAGAGAAAGAGCAACAATAGTCTCTCTCTCACCCAGTTTTTTTCTCTGCACCTCTTTTTCTCCCTCTTTCCCCCTTCTTTTTCTCTCTCTTGGTTCTATCTGTTTATCTGTCTATGTATCTATCCATCACCTCCTCTCTGCTCCCCTTTCCCTCTCTCTGCTCCTTTCTCATTCTCTCACTTTTTCTTGCCTCCTCTATTTATCTATCTGTCTGTCTGTCACCTCCTGCATTCCCTCCTCTCTTTTTCTATTTCTGTGTTCCCTCCTCGTTGGTCTTTCTCGCTGTTGTTCTTTTCCTTCTTTTCCTGTCATTTTCTCTCGCTCTTTCATTCGCTCTCTCTCTTTGTAACTCACCCTCACTCGGCCTCCCTTCCCTCTCTGTTTCTCTCTCACTCTTTCTGTCTCGCTCTTAACTTTCTTATTTTTGCAAGCTCACTCTCTCTCTCTTCCTCTGTCTCTCTCTTTTTCCCTGTCTCGCATTCTCTCTTTTTCTTTCTCTCTTTTTCTTTCTCTCTTTCTTTTTCTCTTTCTCTGTTTTTCTTTCTCTTTCTCCGTTTCTTTCTTTCTCTATCTCATCTCTCCTTTTCTCTCTCTCCCTCTTTCTTTCTCTTTTTTCTCTTTTTCTTTCTCTGTCTCTCTCTTTTTCTCTTTTTTCCTACTCCCTCTCTCTTTTTCTTTCTTTCTTTCTTTCTTTCTTTCTTTCTTTCTTTCTTTCTTTCTTTCTTTCTTTCTCTCTGTCTCTTTCTTTCTCTTTCTCCCTTTTTCTTTCTCTTTTCTCTCTCTCTGTCTCTCTCTCTTTTTCTCTTTCTTTCTTTTTTCTCTCTCTCTCTTTTTCTCTTTTTTCTTTCTCCCTCATTCTTTCTCTCTCTCTCTCTCTCTCTCTCTCTCTGTCTTTTTCTTTCTGTCTTTCTTTCTTTCTCTTTCTTTTTCGCTCTCTCTCCCTCCCTCTCTCTGTCTCATCTCTCCTTTTCTCTTTCTCCCTCTTTCTTTCTCTTTTTCTCTCTCTCTCATTCTTTTTCTCTTTCTTTCTCTATTTTTTTCTCTCTCTCTGTCTTTCTTTCTTTCTTTTTTCTCTCTTTCTCTTTCTTTTTCGCTCTCTCTCCCTCCCTCTCTCTGTCTCATCTCTCCTTTTCTCTTTCTCCCTCTTTCTTTCTCTTTTTCTCTCTCTCTCATTCTTTTTCTCTTTCTTTCTCTATTTTTTTCTCTCTCTCTGTCTTTCTTTCTTTCTTTTTTCTCTCTTTCTCTTTCTTTTTCGCTCTCTCTCCCTCCCTCTCTCTGTCTCATCTCTCCTTTTCTCTTTCTCCCTCTTTCTTTCTCTTTTTCTCTCTCTCTCATTCTTTTTCTCTTTCTTTCTCTTTTTTTCTCTCTCTCTGTCTTTCTTTCTTTCTTTTTTCTCTCTCTGTGGCTCACTCTCTCCTTTTCTCTCTCTTTTTCTTTCTCTTTCTCCCTTTCTTTCTCTTTTTTCTCTCTCTCTCTGTCTCTCTTTTTCTCTTTCTCTTTCTTTCTCTCTCTTTGTCTCTCTTTTTCTCTTTCTTTCTCTTTCTCCCTCATTCTTTCTCTCTCTCTGTCTCACTCTCCTTTTCTCTTTCTCTTTTTCTTTCTTTCTCCCTTTTTCTCTTTTTTTTCTCTCTCTGTCTCTCTTTCTTTCTCTTTTTCTCTCTCTCTCTCTGTATCTCTCTTTATCTCTTTCTTTCTTTTACTCCCTCTCCCTCTCTCTCTCTCTCTCTCTCTCTCTCTCCCTCCAAACACAGGTTCAGTCAAGTTCACGTTCTTGAAGGTTAATTGTTTGTGATTTCCGATGTTGGTCTGTTGAGAGTCGATTGAGGCTCTGACTGCGCGCTTGTTTCTCATTCTTATCTCTGAGAAATCCGTTAAAGTCAATGTGAGTGAGCGACTCAGTGCTGTACACCTCACTGTAACCTGAAAGCACTCGTTCTTACTCCGTCTTTCTTTACATGTTATAGTTTCCTCTTTTCAGTCCAGGAGCCCCGGCGAGTGAAATAAAGCAAGCGGAGTCTTAGAGTAGCAGGATAAAGTCGAGCAGAGCTGGAGAATGTTAGAGTTTGTAATTGATAACAGCTTGTAAAGTGTTAAGGATCGTTTAGTGGGCCGTACTGTGGCTAACCACAGCAGATGGACTGGGCTGGGTGGGTGGGAGAATATATGGGCGGGGGACAAAGTGATCTCACTTTTGGTGGCTAATTGAAAGGGAATTGGTCTTTGGCTGGTTAAGCTGGTCTGTTGCAGCATGTATGTGTGTATTTTTGCACCAGCCTTGCTCTCTGTGTCACAATGACAATCAGATTATGCGCCTTTAATCGCCAAATCGTCCCAGTGATCACAAACGATGTGTCAAAAAGCAGAGAGGGAGAGCGAGAAAGAAAAGGGGGACCATCTGGGGTATGGAGAGTGCACTCCGCTTACTCCTCCCTCTCTCTGGCAGTGGACAGCCAAAGTGGCCCCAGAATAGATCTGGCCATCTTCAGATCGGCAGCGCCGGCCATTAATACCACACATGAATTATGAATGCATTCATTTGGCTTTGCAGTTGTGTAAGGTCCTGTTAATCCATTAATAATTGACCAAAGATGAGGTATTAATAGCAGCTGTTGTTCTCAGATCTGTCTTTTTATTTATTTATTTATTTATGTATTTATTCATTTTAAATTCATCACTGTGTGGTGAGGTCTGGAGCACATGACCGTGTACCTAAAACTTCCATGATCATCCTGGCTGAAGTTGACGTTTTTCAGGATTTTCAGGTTTTGAAAAGTCTTGCAGGTGGTTTGTGTTACGCATTCTTAATCTCAGATAAGCTTCTTTTCCTTTTGGCTTCATGATCTTATTAAGTCAAGCTTAGTTCAGAGGTATCCAGCTAACAACGTTAACCTGTCCTAAGAAGATGTGTGACCCAGGCTGCTCTAAAGAAGGGGTTAAACTGCAGGGAGCCATTGGTAGGTGACCTGCAGCATCTGAGGTCGGAATAAGAGCACATAAGGGCCATTATTTGAGAAATTACACAGGTTCTAAGCTTGAATTGAGTTGCTTTTGAGTTTCTAACTTTGCAAAGAACAGAAAAAAACACCCTTTGGGCACCTGAATTCAGCAACTTTCCATCGGCTGTCATTATAAGTACGTTTTTCTGTTCTTTTGCTGAATACAGGGAAATTGTGTGTAATAATTGAATGTAAAATGCAAATGCAGCACTGATTGGTGAGTTAAGGTGGGGTGGTTGGTTAGTGTAGTGGGTAACATCTCTGCCTTCTACACTGTAGACTGGGGTTCAATCCCCACCTGGGCAAACACCCTACACTATACCAATAAGGGTCCTTGGGCAAGACTCCTAACACTGCCTTCGCCTACCTGTGTAACAATAATCAAATTGTAAGTTGCTCTGGAAAAGAGCGTCAGCCAAATACCGTAAATGTAAGGTAAACCCTGAGGTATTCCTTTAACAGGACTCTGATCAAGAAGTCACAGAAGCAGCACAAGACTGGTCAGGCTTCTCTTTCACTCACAGCTTATGTGAGCCTGTAGAAGCTCTTTGAACTTTGAGATTGTGACAAAAATCTCAAATTTCAAACCAGAGCCTGTCTATGAATTTTGAGGTTGGAGGAAAAATGTGCTGCTGTAAAAAGCAACCAGATACAGATTTATCTTCAACCAGCCAAGTTCTTTCTACATTTCCATCAGACCCATCTGTCCATGGTTTGGGGTGTTTTCTTCTTGTTTTGTGTGTTGTGTGTATGCGACAAAAACAGCGGCCTAATCTCCATTCTGCCACACTGTGGGGAAGCGTCATTACAGACAGCATCGTCCCTGCTTTCAGCCCTAATCAAGCCACCTGGGTCCACCTGCATTTACTGAATGGCTTTCTTTGTTGGATAAACGACGCACACACGCGCTGTTATAGTGCCTCATTGGCAGTCATGCAGCACCATTAGCTCTGGAGATGCTAATTCTAGTAGTTTGAGTTGTAGTGGTTTGTTTGTGGCAGTGGAGTTGCCAGTAAACTGCATGGGTGCAGCCCACACTGGATTTAGACTGGATTTGAAATGCCGCCGCCTCTTTGCTTTAATCTCTTTCGCCATTGTTTTTTTCCTTTTTCTCCGTCCTTACCACATCCATGCCTGCTTTTATGTCCAAAGCATGCTTTGTAGGTCCTGACCAATATGAAAATTTCAAGGAACTAAAATTGCTGTAACACATACTGTAAGCCTATGTAGTTTAATATAGTCTAAATTTAACTGCAGTAATTTTAGGCAAGCAGTGTTGTACATAATGATGTGATTTATTAGTTGTAAACTGTAAATAATCAATTATAAATTAGTATAAAACAAGCCCTTAATATCAATGCTTGATTGGTGGGAATTTTGCTGATCCTGCACTATTGACTGATATTCAGTCAATGATTGATTAGTGTTAATTGTTGTATTTCAGTTGGTCAGTATTCTAGTAGTACTGACGATATTCACAATATGCTCAGAAAAACGTTGTGTCTTGATTTTAGGGCTGCAACAAATGACTAATTTGATAGTCGAATAATCTGTGGATTATTGAAAAGAATAATTGATTATTTAGTCTTATGCAGGTGTCAGCCTTTAAATATAGCTTGAGGTTGTTTCATGCATTTCGCTGCTATCAGAACAAAACCTCATATCTTCAAAAAGGTAATTTTAAGGGGGATTTACTTTTACTTTTAACAGAAAACTACTTTTAATGTAACCAGAACTTCCCCCCAAGTAATTTTGTGCCACTTCCTTTGGTTCTTTCATCATGAAATTTATGCACAGTGTAAGAGACCAAAGGCACTCCAAATTGTGTCAAAAACTAAAGTGACAAAGTGGAGATACAAGGTTTTGTTACGACAGCAGGGATTTGCTAACAATGAAGACCAACAAAGATGAATGACTTCAATAATTTCCTGTTTTACTGTTGTAATGAACTTTCCTGCTAAATATAAATAAAACTCCAACATCTTTTTCCTGTTCAAATTTAAAACCATGTGTGTGCAAAGTAGCAGTAATATTTAATAAAACATTTTTCTCTTGATGAAGTAAAGTCTAAATTAAAATTTAAGTTTAAACAGTGAATCAGACGCTCCTGCATTCCTAGTTAGCTTGAGAAACGCACATGGTGATGTCACCAACTAATTGACTACTAAATTAGTTGCCAGCTAATTTGCTCGTTGATTGTAGATTTTTACAGCTCAGTTGAATAATCGTTGCACTCCTACAGTAAATATTGTCATACACTGTTAGTAATAAAGGTACCGTGCAGATACATGATTTGTCCAAGGTACAAACAATGTAAGTGCACCCTCAAAGGTGCGACAACGGTTTTAAGGTCCAACTGTGCACCTTAAATAAGTTTTTCCCAGAGGAAAAGTAGATATTTGTCTCTTTTTATGAACTAATGTTTTAAAACAGAGCAATAAAATAAAAAGCCTGGAGGTGAGATGGGAGGTGTGGAGTCAGTACAGCTTAGAAAATATCATTTAACTGGATTATGGTACAGTTATGTTCCCTGACTAAAGGTTCTGAGATGTACCTCTGAGGGTATCACCCCAGTGACAAAAAGGGTCCTGCCCCAGTGACAGTGTCTTACCCTTTTTTCTAAGAGTGTACGGCCCAGCCCTAACTGAAATAATCCACCGATATGTTGGACAGGCCGTGATGCTTTACAGGGCAGATTTTGTGTGTGGGGACGTTGCTTTGTATGCATGTGTCTCTGTGTCTGCCTGTGCTGGCTTGTTTATGTCCATTGGTACATCCTTTCATTCTAATCCATCTCTTTCATGCCGTCAGCGAAGTGAACAGGCCAAAGCAGGCGTAATTGGTTTAAGGGCACAAAGAAACGAGAGTGGCGTGTGTGGTGGAAGAGGAGGGAATTACCGCGGCTGTTGTGAATAATGATCTACAGATGCCCAAAACACTTTTTCTTTTCCTCTCTTTTTTCTTTCCTGTTAATGGCATGCAAATTCATCTAATCCTCTCTCTCTCTCTCTCTCTCTCCCTGCCCAGCCTCAGTGAGATTTATTTAAGGTGCTTGTGGTGTCTTTCTCCCTCTCTCTCCCTCTCTCTCTCTGTTTCTGTGTGTGTGTTGGTTATGGCGGATGAGTCCCTTCTCATGTTCTCATTAGTTGTGTGTTCTGTGCCAGAGGCTGCTGTAATGCTCTATAATCAAATGTGTTTGGCTGGTCGGTTTGGCCCGACTGTGTCTGCCTGAAATCATTACCTTACGCTCACCTACACACACGTACACATGTACACACACACACTTTGGTACTATAACCTTTTCCATTATGAACATTTACTTCAATAAGGGACTAATCACTGCTCTTGCGTAGGCTTTTTTTATTTGAAAGGCAAAAGGAACATATCAGCCATTTGAACTGAACAAACATCATGACTGAGTTTGGAAGTCCTTGATTGTGGCTTGTTCCTGGTTTAATATAATAACTCTGATTTCTGCATTAACATCTGGTCTAGGCTTGGCTTTGCTTTTAGGTACATTGCTCAAAGATACTCAGCTTCGTCGAAACTTTTTTCCGTCTTTGGATGCATCCTCCCATTTGGGCCTATCAACACAAAGCACACCCCTAGAGTCATTGCATCAGTCCTTTCGGTTCATTTATGGTTTGATGCCATTACCAAGCATTGTCATGACTTTAGGATAGCATTGCTAAGGATTGTCTATCCACTGGGCTTGGTGTTTATGAAGGGTATTGCTTTACACCTTTGTTTAGATGTATTTTGTTTAGAAGTGTGTCATTGTGTTAATGTTGCTTTAAATGTTGGATACTCAGAATACTCAATGTAGAGGACATTGAGACAACAAATTGTTATGAACAGTGTTTTAAAGCTATCTCAGTGTGGTTGTGGTTGCTTTCAGAAACATAGCTAAAAGATACAGGCCTAAGCATCAAGAGAGGGCTACAGTACTGTTCTCCAGCAGGATATGGATGGATGGATGGATGGATAATCGGGGGGCTTTTTGTCTAATCTTACTCCCCAAATACTTCTTGGTATAGCAGTGGCATTTGGCTTGAGCAAGCATGAAATGCTCTTGTCTCTTTTGTCCGGGGGTACATGATTGTGCTAGCACACCTGGTGTTGCTCTCTAGGAAATTCAGCTAGTTGATAAACACTTAATTATATGCTGATTTGCTGCTGAAAAAGTCCAGTGTCTTCGCTGTGCAGTTGTTCTTGGTAATGAGCTCCAACAAGGTTTTTTAGTGAACTGTTACTACTAGGTGAAATGTTATCTCTGTAGCAGCATTTAACATGGAACGGAAAATTGGAAAATAAGAAGAAAATAAGAGCCTCTTCAGCCTCGTCTACTTGGCGACTGCAAAATGTTAGACTACAGTTATTGAAACACCTTATATTCTGATTATTGTACAACTCATCCAGAACATCAATCACTTAAGCTGGAAAATGCTGGGACATGCTTAATATGTGCATGTGCATATATACACTCACTGGCCACTTTATTAGTAATTAATAATTAAGCCTGTTAAGTGGCTTGTTAACACAAAATAGCTAATCAGCCAATCACAAGGCCGGGACAATCGTGGGCTGGAGGTTAGGGAACTGGCCCTGTGACCGGTAGGTTGCCAGTTCAGTCCTCAGGGCCGACAGCATGTGACTGAGGTGTCCTTGAGCAAGACAACCCCCTAATCCACAATTGCTCCCCGGGCGCCGTGGATAGGGCTGCCCACCTCTCTGGGCAAGTGTGCTCACTGCCCCCTAGTGTGTGTGTCTATTCACTAGTGTGTATGTGGTGTTTCACTTCACGGGTGGGTTGAGTGCGGAGGTGGAATTTCCCCGTTTGTGGGATTAATAAAATAAAAAGAAAGAACTTAATGCGTTTAGGCATGTAGAGGTGGTCAGGACAACTTACTGAAGTGCAGACCAAGCATCAGAATGGGGAAGAAAAGGTGATTTATGTGACTTTGAACGTGGCGTGGTTGTTGGTGCTGAGTATTTCAGAAACTGCTGATCTACTGGGATTTTCACACACAACCATCTCTAGGGTTTACAGAGAACGGTCTGAAAAAGAGGAAATGTCCAGTGAGCGGCAGTTGTGTGGACGAAAATGCCTTGTTGATGTGAGAGGTCAGAGGAGAACGGACAGACTGGTTTGTGATGATTGAAAGGCAACAGTAACTCAAAGTGTGTGTGTGTATACTGTACTAAACGAAAAGAGGACTAGAGTTAAACAGGGCTCTCTCTTAATGAAACTTACAGCTGATTAGGATGATATCCCTGGTATACGCTGAGAAGCACACTGTTTATGACAATACATTTGATTATTATAACAAAATTCATATTGCCTACCTCTATGTTGATGATGCTGTAGGCACAGAAAATGACCAGATGCATGAGCCCCACTTTCCTTTATGATGTCTTGTTGTCTTCGTGTACTTGCTGTTTGTATGTCTTCCTCATTTATGATGTTGTAGCTGAATTCGTTTTTGGAGGCACCTTAGGCGCACACATTAGGCGTGTTCACAGATATAGGATACATCTGCCTGAGCATCTCTGTCGTTGCTACATGGTCAGGATCAACAGTTGCATTTTACTGTGCTCTTAGTAGGAAGAAGGCAATAAAACCCTTTGCTTTCCATATTTTCCATTAACTGATTTGCATATGATTCTGCTTTGTATTTTAATAAATTACCATGCAGTGTTTCTTACCATCTTGATGTGGTCACCTGGAATGGAAATCACATGGACAGCACGCAAGCAGCTTCTCAGTATTCTAGTCACAGTTCTGAGGAATTCACTCCGACATTACTGCTGTACCGCTTGGACATTTCATCTGACAGCAAGCGCTCACTGGTTATTGATCACTTTCTTTACAGAGCCTTGTGCACACTCGCTGTATTCCTAGGACGTTCTAGGTTTGTGTTTGTTTACATTTAAATATTTATGTTGTGTCACTGTCCAGATCTATATATTTTGATACTGATATGTTGGTATAAGGTTTTTTTTTTTGTCTCAGCCTTGAGCAGGTACAGAGTCAGGAGTTGCCAATGGGTCTGTTTTGAATGCAGAGGTTTTGTTTTTGTTTTCTCTTTTCAGCACATGCTGTCGAACCAATGAACGATTCTCTGGCCTGCCGAAAGCGAAGAAGTTCCAGTTTCAGGCTCAGCAGAGAGAGAGAGAGAGAGAGAGAGAGAGAGAGAGAGAGAGACAGAAGTTGCAGTAATAAGCCAGTCAGTGTGAAAGCACTTGGTAAGGTTTTGCTGTCTTAGCTGGAACAGCGGCTGGACCAGCTCTGCACAGGGACGAGTGCACGAGTCCGTTAATGGAGAAGCCAACAGGAGTGTTCATCGTTCTGTAAATAGACTGAGTGCGCAGCTAAATAAAGGTGAGGAAGAGGAGTGTGTTGTTTGTAGGCTGCAGAAGAGAGGGCTACTTAATGTGAAGATGCAGAGATGGCTGTTTGCCACTATGGATCTAGTTGGGCCCAATAGGACCTGAAAGAAAACACTATTTCTTCTCTCAATTTATCATCGAGTGTGAGTGCATGAGCAAAATGTTGCAGGGTTATTATTTCCAGAGATGCCCTTGGTGCCAGAGAGTGGTTTTAACCTGTAATGGATACATTACCCTGTGATTTATACACATTTTTGCTCTATTCTGTGGTTGCAAAGCTGCAATACTGTGGATCAGAACTGCTTCTTTGGCTGAAAGCTGGTTGAGTTTTTACGCTGAAGTAATATAATGGCTTATCCTGTAGAGTGCAGCAATGTTGACATCCTGGAGGACAGCAAGACTGAAGGGTTTTCTGCAGTGAAACAAGGACACAGCATGATTGATATGAAGCACCACTTTTTGGAAGGCCCCTTGTGCTTTTTTTAACCAGTCATCATCTCCACAATGCAGCTCCCATATGTCAAACACAAGGGCCGTGGGCCAGATCAGGCCAGCGACACAATCCTATGTGGCCTGCAAAAGCATTTTACTTTTCTGTTAATATTAGCTTGCTTCACAATGTGCTGCACTACAGTCCCCAGCATGCACTGCAATCTAATGTGCTCTGACTCATTAGGACAGCGGTTACACTTCAATTCTACACAGTTCCACACCAGTCATATCACCAAACGCGTTTCAGCTGCAGTTCAGCCAGTATAAATGCCTAATGTTAGCTCAGCAGCTCAGAAATTGAGCTCAAGTCTTAATGAGCTTGCAGAAAGTAAGGATGCCATACGTCTAGTTCAAGCAAATAGGTAGGTTTAAAAGCCTGAGCTCCTCCATTTAAGTTCTGAATACTTCAAATATTTACGTAATATTTCAAGATCTACTCCAAGTGCCTATATTTTACTGTGTATTTTGAATAAACAATGGCCAGTTCGGGTTACAACACAACATTAATTAAAAATTAAATAGAAATTTTTTTTTCTGGCCCACGGATTTGAGATTTTAAAATATAGCCTCTTTAGTGGTTTAGTTTTGGATCACAAATGACATTCCAGGTCATCCCAAAAGTATTGGATGGGGCTCTATCACTCCAGAGAACACAGTTCCACAGCCCAATACTGGGGGGGCTTTATACCCCTTGGTACTGGGTATGGAGGCTTTGCTCATGTGCAGCTGCTCTACAACATCCCATTCTATTGGCAGTGTTTTTCTGTGGAGATTTAAAGTAGTATATAAGGGGTGTTTGGATGCTATTATAGTATAATGTATTGTTATGCTGATTTTCATCACATCCCAGTTAACAGTTGTTCCAGCAGCGTCAACATGAGAAACACAATGTTGTGCGTCCTGTGCATGCCATCATTATGGTTTAGGCAGATATTAGTGCGCATGAATGTGTATGCATGCATATCATGTGGATCTTGCAATGGAAGCTGATACATTTCTGCACTTGACCCTAAAACCCGTATGTGCTTCCTGAACTCCAAAGCTGCTAAGAGCTATTTTCCTTTCTAGGCTTGTAAAATCACGATGTGTACTGTCGTCTGATCGCACTCTGTAACCCCTGCCAATTGACAGTAGTATCATGGGGGCATAATGGCAGGCAAGCAAGAGCCGCTTAAAAAAAAAAAAAAAAGAAAGACTTTGCCACTTTGCTGCTCGACCAGCACACCACATTAGTGTGTTTTCAGAAAAAAGAGCCACGGATACCGACTGAGAGTCTTCTTCTAACTGAACTGTGGATCCTCTTATTTAGATTGTCTAGTAACCCATTTCAGGACAGTGAGTAATGAAGTAACATCATGCAGAAGCAGGTTTAACTGAGAAAATAAACAAGCTTGAGTTTCCACTTTGTTGTAACCGTGACCACAGCTAAAATATGGTATTCGTGTGCTTTGACAGTATGTTCTGAGGCGGGACAACATATTTCAACTCGTTCCAATGATTTTACAAAGTATCTGCAGAATTAATTGGTTATATTGTGTTACCGAGTCAGAATTGTTCACAGTGGTGTTGATAGGAACCAGAAGTCTGAAGGGTGTAATGCTTCTAAAAGCTCTCTCACAGAATGTTATCACATGAAGTCCCTGATTCCTCAGATATTGATTTTTGATCATTTTGAGAGAAAGTTGTGGCCTAAAATGTATTTTTTAAAAGTACATTAATGGTGCAAAGGTACATGAAAGGCATTAAAGGCAAAGTCATTCCTAAAGAAAAAATGTCTTTTTAGATTTACCACTATTTTACCATTAACAACGTTATGTATAAACCTAAGAAGATGCCTATAGGTTCACTGGTAGTCTTAGATAGTTAGCAAAAAGGCTATATTTGCATTGTGAACATTATGACCTCTGGTTCCTATCACACCCATTGGAAAGAAATCAGTCAGTAACTTTTTCTGCAAAGGATCATTTGACATCAAACCACTCTGAATGACTTTGTTTACAACTCAATGACAGGATCACTTGGAAGCTTTAAAAATCAGAGAAGTACCCCTTTAAATCACCCAGCCTCAGTGATTCACAATAATAGCTGCCTGTTCCTGCATAGAAGCCTCATAAATGAAGGTATTTTACCAGGTGTTTCTCTCATACACACACACACACTGGTGTTATGGGTCTTGATCAGAGTGGTGCATCTGGGAGTTGTGGATGAGTGAAACCCCTCTCCTCAGAGACCCCCCTCTCTGGAGACAAACGAGCTTGAAGGAAGCCAGATGGTGTTTAGGTGTGTGTGTGCGTGTGTTATGATTCAGGAGAGAAATAGACCCAAAGCCCTGCTGGTTTATTGTGTTTCTTGCTTGTCTTTCATGGGATTCTGCCTCCTGATTGTGTTCTTTTTTTATCTCAGTCCTGTTTGTGTGGCTTTTTGTTGAGTGAACCACTGTGGTGTGTGGTTTTCAGTATCAAAGCAAGAGGGAAACAAGGTATTAAGGAAAGCCCTTTAACCCTTGGGAGTCTAGTTATTTTTGTCATTTTGTTACACTGCTTTAATGTAATTACATGATTACAAGAGTAATTATACGTTTGATTTACATTCTGTGTTGACTGGTACTGACTTTTTTCAGCTTGATGCTTGATGTCAAAAATGTGGCAAAAATATTAAGGATTTTTTTCTTTCGTAAACAAGACAACAGTAACTTCTCATCAAATTCAGCAAATTCAAATTGTAATAAAATAACTCCTCTTTTAATTATAAACACAAATGTGATGTACATTGTGTACTTCCCCATTTGTTTCAATGAGCTTCGATGATTAATAATTAGCAAATAATCAATAATTCTGATGTTTCATAATTCAAAGTGTAAAACAAGGTGTATGTGCCATAGTAGGAATGAACAAATCTTAAAAGAGTTGAACAAATCTGAGTCTCTGGGTTTAACCAGTGAAGGTAATGATACTAAGAGTTAAATATTAAAAATGTTTGTATGAGACTCACATTGAGTGTTGTATTAAACATCGAGCAAAGATCGAAAAATATATAAAAATACAAGATATTAATGTGATAAAACACTGCTTAAAAACTGCTGATCACACCTGTCTGAGAAGTGTGTGGGTGTGGCTAATGAGCAGCTTAATTGACAGCTCTCTGTCCAACATTCCTAGCCTAGTCCACCGCTCATGACAGAACTAAAATCATTACTCGGCTTTGACTGCTAGTAACTGGATTAAAAAAGTCACTGACCAACAGACGTGCAGGTGGACGGACAAAATGCATGAATGAGGGAACGGATGAACGAAGTATGTTGGTGTATGGATAAACAAATGAACAGGCGACAGTCGGCTACACACAGATGGCCTATCTTGCTAGCTTGTGGTCGTGCTGGGTCAGCTTAAGCTCACTAAGCTTCACTGACTGAAATTCTTTTGTGTGGGCACCACAAGAGACGTTGGCCTTGGAATTGGTCAGGGCAATGCTTATGGACGTGCAAGAAATGCATTGGTAATTTATTGGTCACTGGGTGTACTTGGTACATGTTTACTGTTTGCCTGCAAGAACTTATTAAAACTATGTAGTTTAACATAAGGAAAAACACTCCACCTTCAGATTCTGCTGTGGAAACCCCCCAGAGAAATTCTCTCCAAGTAAACATTGCATTTCACAGCTTCTGTACCCTTTGTAGTCCAGGATTTGTTATCGAAGACCTGCCCTGTGCTAAAAAGACCACTTCACGAAATGGTTTAAAAGCGACCTGGTTGGGGACACCGTGAAAGCACATGTATAATACCATTGGAAAGTGGTATTACCTCCTTTCCCTCTTGCTTCTTGCTTGTGTGTGTGTCTGTCTGTCTGAGAGAGAGACCCATGAGTATAGGCTCAGGGGATTGGGTGACGGAGTTTGCTGTCAGCATAAACGGGAGCCTTCTCGATATTTCCCAAGGAGTCGCTGGTGCAGAAAGCATTACCAAGTTCACTTTCCAGGGGCTTGAAGTGCTGTGCTCAGGGTAGAGCTGGGCAATACAGCGATAAATGATTGTAATAATTCTCAATATTATGAAAAATTACCTTGATTAGGGATGTTCTGAAATTTCTGCCAGAAAGTGGGCGAAAGATTCATTTTTGGAATTCAGGCCAAAAGAGAAGAACGTCTGGCAATTTTGGCAAAAGCTCAAATTGATCTACAATGAAGTGTGAAAATCTAACACCAAGTCGTTTGAATGGTAATAAAAAATGAGAAACAATGATTAAAACACTGTTTGTTCTTTTCTTCTCCTGCGCTGCTCGTCACAGACAAGTTCAAATGGTTTGACTGGCAGCAGCTCAACAGTGAAACACACAAACATGGTCCACCGCAGCTGTGCATTACAGTCTTTAGCTTACATGCTTTTCAGCATTACCTGATTCAGTGAAGTAACTTAAATCAACAGAGTAACTTTTGATATTTTACCTCTGGTTTTGAGAATTTGAGAACTCTTGCATTCATTAGGTCCTGCTGGAGAAACTTCAGACCACTAGATGAAAGTTTTTATTGCAAAAGCGTATGTGACACAATCACATAATGCTGTGAAGATGGGCTGAGATGCATGTCATCAGCCTCTTACTGTGTGTAACTAGTGGATTTATGTGTCCATCTACATTTTGTGTGAAAGTGACCAATGGACACTCAGGAAATCACTAAGGACTGACCCATCATGTCGGAAACCCTTCATGTTGGAGACACATGAAATAGCATGCAAAGAGCTCACAGCTGCTGAAGTTGCTGCAGCTGTTGTGTAAATAGCAGCAAAGATAACAAAGGATTTTGATATGGAGCATAGGTATCATGTTATATGTAAATGTCTTTAAAGGCGAGTTTCGATCCCCAGAGCCGACAGCACATGACTGAGGTGTCCTTGAGCAAGACACCTAACCCCCAACTGCTCCCCATGCACTGCGGATTGGGCTGCCCACCGCTCCGGACATGTGTGCTTACTGCCCCCTAGTGTGTGTGTGCTCACTAAAGTGTGTGGTGTTTCATTTCACGGATGGGTTAAATGCGGAGGTGAAATTTCCCCGTTGTGGGACTAATAAGGGTCACTTAATCTCTTAAAGAACATATAAATTGAAAAAACGCCTGTGTGTGTGTGCGTGTGTGTGTGCGTGTGTGCACACACAGCGCCTTCCACAATTATTGGCACCCCTTGTTAAGATGTGTTCTTAGGTTTCTATTAATTTTTTTTTTTAATAATACTGGACAACAATACAAAAAAACAGAAAAATCCAACCTTTAATTCAAGTGCATTTATTCAGTGGGGAAAAAATCTCACATTAAATTTTTTTTTCTTTTACATGAAATCATCTGTGCCACAATTATTGGCACCCCTGATGTTAATACTTTGTACAACCCCCTTTTGCCAACAAGGCAGCACTTAATCTTCTCCTATAACATTTCACAAGATGGGAGAATACAGACAGAGGGATCTTCGACCAATCCTCTTTGCACAATCTCTTTAAATCGTCCAGAGTCCTGGGTCCTCTCCTCTGCACTCTCCTCTTCAGCTCACCCCGCAGGTTTTCAATTGGGTTGAGGTCTGGGGACTGAGATGGCCATGGGAGGAGCTTGATTTTGTGCCTGGTGAACCATTTTAGTGTAGATTTGGCCACGAGTTTAGGGTCATTATCTTGCTGAAAGACCCAGTGATGACCCATCTTCAGCTTTCGGGCAGAGGCCACCAGATTTTGATTTAAAATGTCCTGGTATTTCAAAGAATTCATGATGCCATGCACCCTAACAAGGTTTCTGGGGCCTTTGGAAGAGAAACAGGCCCACAGCATCACCGATCCTCACCCATACTTCACAGTGGGCATGAGGTGCTTTTCCGCATACTCATCTTTTGTGTTATGCCAGTCCCACTTAGTGTTTGTTGCCATAAAGCTCTATCTTAGTCTCATCTGACCAAAGCACACGGTCCCAGTTGAAGCCCCAGTACTGCTTAGTGAACTCCAGACGTTTACGTTTATGCTTGTACATGAGGAAAGGCTTTTTCCGTGCATTCCTCCCAAACAGCTTGTTGGCATATAGATAGCGCCTGACGGTTGTTATGGTGACCCCAAGATGGTACTCTTTGATGCAATTCTCAATGAGCTTTGGAGAACTTTTACTTTTCTTACTGTCCTCCTCACTTTGCGTGGGGGCAAGATAAACTTGTGTCCTCATCCAGGCTTGTTTGCCACTGTTCCAGTTGTTTTAAACGTCTTGATGATTCCTCTGACTGTAGATATGGGCAGGTGTGGGGAAGTTTCTTGTAGCCATTGCCTGACTCATGAAGGCGACACACATCTGCTTTATTTGAACGGTGTGTTCTCTTGTCTTTCCCATGTTGAAGAGCGGATAAGAGAAATGGGCCTCTGTGTCACGTCATATTTATACCCCAGGGAAACAGGAAGTGATGAATTACTAATGAAAGGTTCCTAGACACTCTGATCAACTTTATAAACTACTGTAGAAATGCTTTAATTACATTTATTTTCTAGGAATTGTTAGGGGTGCCAGTGTGAGATTATGCTTCTGAAATAAAAACTGAATTGAAGTCTTTTAACACATCTTAACGAGGGGTGCCAGTAATTGTGGGGAGTGCTCTGTGTGTGTGTTTTGAATCCTGATGATACCCCCGATACACTTGGGAAAACATATTGTGACACTTTATCATAATAAGTATAAATATTGTCACATTGCCCACCCCTAAACGTTGATTTTTGTGAAAATATTGATGATTACTCAGTTCTACGCTATATTCGTAGTCTTCCAGTCCAGAGCTAACTCAAGGGCTAATAAAGCTCCTGTCCTCCCCTGAGCCATTTTCTCGCCCGTATGAAGCCTGGCTGATGTTTGGACTCTGTCTGAAGCTCTATTTTCCCGTCTCCTTGCCGTTTTTTAAAGGCGTTTAATTAAAACTTCAGGCAGGAGCGGTGGTGGTGGTGGTGGTGGTGGTAGACCCGTTTCATTTCTGCCCCGAGCTCAGTGAATAATTGCTTGTGTCGCCTCTTCCTCCCTCACTCTCTCCACTCGTTTAAATAGATGTGGCTGTGCCTCTCTCTCTCTCTCTCTCTCTCTCTCTCTCTCTCTCTCTCTCTCTCTCTCTCTCTCTCTCTCTCTCTTTCTCTTTCTCTTTCTTTTCGTCCTTTCTGCTGTGCTTCATTGCCATTTGCAGTAGCAGCAAGAGGGAGACATACCTAATGTGAACTGAGATGGGCAGCAACCACTCTGGATGTAGAGTGGACTCAGCACTGGATCTACAGTGAAAGAAGACACTGTTCGTTCTTGCTGTATTATTGTGTGTAAGGCAGAGAAGGGGAGTGAGGTCCATCAGTAGCCAGTATGATAGCTGTATGAACCTGATACAAGCAGAAAAGGAAGGAAAGGAATTGCAAGACACAAAAAAACTAATAAGATCCCATCCTACCGTAAGTTTAACTTGTAATTTCACAAAGTTGCTTGTTGCCCAATATAAGGTTAAGCAAAATTAAGCGTTAAGTATGTTTAAAGTCCCCTTTAAAGTTACTTTGTTAGTTTGTTTTTTGGTTATATTAGGCAAGATTCATCATATCATTCAAATTCTTGTTTTCCTGTGATCTTCTGTTGAAGTCTGTTATGACTTTTGTGCACAAAAATAATATTAACCAATAATTTAGTTTCACCTCCCGCTTCCATTCCACCCCCACCCTATTCATCAGCGTACAGAGAACCTCCCTGATACTGTAACATCAGAAATCCGTCATGATCCAGAAAGATGCATCCACTCACATTCACACCAAGCTCTGCTATCTCTCTGTCTCTATTGCTCTCTCTCTCTCTCTCTCTCTCTCTCTCTCTCTCTCTCTCTCTCTCTCTCTCTCTCTCTCTCTCTCCATATCAGAGTTTCACTCTTGTGTTTGTGCAGTGTGTATCAGAACGAGAGAGATGAAGCTGGATCCGGTGAGGCCTGGAGAACAAAGCAGTTCATTTATTCTCTTTTTAATAATCGGGTTGCAGCCTTCGCCATGATGATTTCATTCCACCTCCGAGCCCCCTGGTATAGGCTGCAGGACTAAGGAAGACTGCAGGTGTTGCTGCAGGGCACAGCCAGGGGATTTTGGGGTCAGCTGGGAGAGAGTGGAGAGTTTCAGAACGGAAAATCATCTGTTCCGTATAATCCTTTGTTTGTGTGTTCTTGTTTCTGTGTTCTTCCAGGAGCTGGCAGAGAGGAGAGATTAGTATGCAGAGACGCCGGCGTCTCGATATAGCCCATGTGGTTTATGCAAACGCTCACTGCTGCGTGTGCGTGAGTATTCCTCCACAGCCCTATCGCCCTCCTGAAGTGTGTTCCGTAATTGTTCTCGTTGACGTGTTCAGTCGCCGAGGGAGGGAAACGTAGAAGCAAAAACAGAAAAGCAGCCACGTTGTGATCCGGTCCACTGTGTACAGTTTTTAATAGCATGTACCTGAGAGTGAATGTGGTTCCTTTATTAAAAGCCTGTCTGCGCCGCTTCTGGGCGACGCCACATTAAAGTGGACCTGTAGGATCAAAAACCTTCACCTAATGACCACCCCCTCCCCCTCTTCCTCACCCTTCCAGACGGACTGATTTTCAATTGCACTTCTCCTGCAATCAGTCCGATGGAGAAATCTAAACTTCTGTTCCAGCAGGAGGTTGCGCTTAATGTGGCCGGAGCATGAATATTTCATCGGAGAAAAGTGGCTCCCGTGCCTGTTTTATTTGCCGTTTTCTGAATGTTAACTGCCGTCTTGGCAGCAAGGACTCGGCGTGCGAGGAGGAAATGAATCAGGTGAGAACAGAAGGGGCTTTGCCTCCTCCTCACTTGCTCGTATTAGCCATGAGTTATGGGCTCTTTGCCTATGGAGGGTCATGCCATACACTCATACTTCATTTTAGTTATTGCCATAAATGTAATCTCTTAGTTAATGGGCAATACAGGCTAGGGAGTAGATGGGAAAGAGAAACAGTGAAGAGTGAGTGTGTGTGTGTGTGTGTGTGTGTGTGTGTGTGTGTGTGTGTTTCTTGGTTTTCCATCTAGTCAGATGTTGGCCTTTGTAGGTGTGTGCATTAATGATAGTCATGATACCTTTTTAATCATGGTGTATAATATTATCGCAAAATTGTGTTTTTTAAAGAGTCAGCTTTAAAGATGTTTTGAACGTCAAGTATTTGTTCTGAAGGACTTTTTAAAATAGCGGTATACGTGTCTGGTATTTACAATAAAATGATCATTAAAAAATGAAAATCAAAATTTTTTTGTTATATTTTCCAGATCCATCTTATAATATTCTTGTGATTTCATGTGCCAGCAACAGTCGTATTTAATCTATTGTGCATGGCCATTTTCCAGCTTATCTGTATTAAATTATACAGGTTATTTTTTTTTTTTTACTATGCCTTTGAGATAGATATAGGTAAATGAGGTCCGTTCTGATTGTCCTATATCGTGCCTCATTCAAAAATCACACTGGGCTGAACCACTCTTTATAATTTCAGTGTAAACTGGCGAGGCTAAACTCTCTGGTTTTCGTGACATCACAAAAACAGAGAATTAAAACCCTGCATGTGTTTGTGATACTGAACATTTTTCCTTTTCATTGCTGGGTGGGATTTTTTTTTCACTGTTTGAGAAAGAAAAGTTCTCTTTCTGCTGCTCCTTCTGCCGTGCTGCGGCTCTTGATTGTTTACAGTCCCTGGACTGTATCACATGATCAGAGTGTGACTGCATAGTTGGAGCTCGAGAAAGCAGAGCTGAATGCATGTTAAAAAAATCTGTTGCAAATGAAACAGTGATTGGTTAGTGTAGTGGTTAACACCTCTGCCTTCTACGCTGTAGACCGGGGGTTCAATCCCCCACCAGTGCAAGCACCCTACATTATACCAATAAGAGTCCTTGGGCAAGACTCCTAACACCACCTTGGCCTACCTGTGTAAAAATGGTCAAATTGTAAGTCGCTCTGGATAAGAGCGTCAGCCAAGTGCCGTAAATGTAATGTAAATGATTGAATTCAAAATATTCGTTGCAGTGACTGTAGCACAAAAGTGTAGTTGTAGTTCCTCCTAACTTTTTCTGAAACCTCCTGCTGCTCCAGTGAGTCCGTTTGTCTTCTGCGCTTTAGCAGATGTCAATAAAGTCACACATTGTGCTCTGATTTACCAAAATGATAACGTTCTCCCACTGAATTCTCAGCCTGTATCTCTCCTGTATCTCTTCTCATTTTGTCTAATGAGATTTCTCCTGAGAAATTAGGTGAATAACTATTATGTCTCCTGAGCAATACAAGAGCAACATTTGAGCAATAAAAATTTCCTCTGAGCGGCCGCATGTGTATGCAGGTATGTGCGGACTTGTGTGTGTGCTTGTGTGTCTGCGTTCCATCTGGGCGGATGTTGGCCTCTCTGGAGAGCAAGTGTGTGTAGGTAAGGAGTGGGGGGTGTACGGGTGGGGAGGGAGGTAATTAAGTATTGATTTTAGAGCAGGCAGGGTAATAGGAAATAGCCAGCCTGGCCCTAATTAAGGCCGGTTGCCAGATTGGTCCTGTCTGCGCTGAAAGGATGATGGCTTATAGGATGGAGCAGGGCTCTGGGGCAGAAACTGTGTGACCGCAGCAACCCCCCTTTATGCTATGTCACATTAATTAGCACCTTTGCTGACATGGGCGGACAGACATCTTTGCTCTGTCTTTGCTGTTGGTGCTCTGGATGGATGAATTTTTGACAGAATGGAACATCATCGCTGTCATAATAAAACCTGTATCTTGTAAATTTACAGAAGGAGAAAAGGTTCTCGTGTTTTATGTAAGATTTTATTATAGATGGATCCCCATATAAACTGTGAGATTACAGCAGTATTGTATGTTTACTGCATGTCACTGCATGAGATGTTGCAGCTGAAATCCTGGCGGACAGTTACGCTCAGGTATGCTATGACTCTGTGATAAAGATTTTCTGGCGATAGGCCTGCAGTGTAAGAAAATGCAACATGCTTGCACCTGCTGTTTTTGCCAGAAAGTGGGATTACGCCACAAAAAAAGGACATAATAGTGCCAGTGGGGAAAAAATCTAATTAAACAGCGATGAAGGAGAGTTTGTAGTTGTTCATGGCTGGGAAAAAGAGTAGAATGCCCTTTCTTCAAATGGAGCTGGAGGTTAGGAGGCCAATTTTCCTGTCCATTAAGTGGTAGTTAGGTGTACCATTTCAAGGCAGGTCACTCATATTAACTGCAGACTGAGTCAAGCACGTGGGTAGGCTGCATGTGAACAAGTTTTACTTCATCAAAAAGCTTGCTGTTTTTCCCACCAGTATTTATATTCATGAGATAACCTGGTCACATTGTTAGATTTTAGACCAACTGCTGTTGCTGTAAGCTGTCTTTGATTATAAATAGGGCTGGGCTGATATATGACCTCAGTTACCTCTTGACAGCAGGGATGCTTTAGTCAGGGGCTCCTGTTTACAGGCTTGTTACACCAATTATTCACACCAATAGTCATTTCATTAAAACTTTTAATTGCATTTACATTGAAAGGCAGGTACATACGGACATTTTTAGCTTGAAACAGGCATGTAAGATTATTTACTTTGCATGTCTCTGTTTTTATGTAACATTTTATTTTAGCTGGTCTGTTTTCCAGCTAGCTTTCTGCTGCCTGTCTAGCCTACTAGTGAGTGCTGAATCCAGTTATGAAGAGAATATAATGTCTAAAGTTTATGTGAATCTGTAAACAGTGATGCTCAACTGGCAGTTCATTATCTGGTTGCATTTGAGGGACACCAATTTCAGTGTTACCAACTGGGCTTTTTCAAGGAGGCAATATGAAGCCACAGTCTCATGTCTGCTGTAGCTCTTTGCTGTTTATTCCTGTCGCATTGCTGTTCTTGACATAATTTCATCTGAACTCTGTAGAGCCAGAAATGGCACGAGGTTCCAAGTACATTTAATTAGTAAAACAGTAACTTAAAAAATATGCGCACTTTCTATGACTTAGCTAAAAGTGGTAACATATGACACTTCAGTTTAAAGTGGTCACATGAAAAATAAGGAGATGAAAGTAAGGAACGCCCCCCCCACCAGTGCCATCGTCCTTCACAATGTTTTCCAGTAGACATCATCATGTGCCAGTTAGGTAGACATGATTGCAAGGCACCAAATTGGCCATTGCATAGCACATCCCATTGTCCTTTCATAGACCATCGATTTTAACCATCAAAGAATTCGTTCACAACTTTCAGTTATTCTGTCTGCAGATTTTTCATGATGAAAATTGTACAGCCATTCATAAACCTGCCTTATTTTTGGTCTATTCATCATGCAATGTTCATGACCTTCTTAAATGGTGTATTAAAAAAAAAAGCATAAACAAAAAAAAATGAATTCACAAGGTTTTGACTGCTGCGACATATTTGTCCTTCTGATATTCATCTTGGCCTGATTGCCAATCTGTATCATAAACCCACTCAATTTGCTGAGAAAATGATTTCACGTTATCTAATTTCCTCCAAAACATTCTGCATAATTGCGGAAGCCTTATGGAATAGCATCAGATCAATCTAATCAGAGAGGCTTGGTGATGAATTGAATCCGATTCATTTTAAGGAACAAGAGAATGACAGCGGAACTGCCTGACAGCTGGTGGTCTCGTAGGGATGCGCACAGAGCCCCTGATCAGAGTCATTAGAATAATCTTTAGATTATGCATCCAGCCTATTTTCCCAACCATTAATCTTGTTAGGCATTGCTCATGAGGAAGGCTTCTCCATCTTATCAGTAACGAGTAAGTGCATTTTTGTTTTCAGAGTGTTCCGCACCCCCACCACCCCCCACCCCCACACACATTTACACAATGTTTACATTGGGTAACATTTTGCTGATTCACTGAAAAAAGTAGCACACTGAACTGATGTCATTACAATGAATAGAATACTGTTGTTGTTGGAATAAAACCTTGTTTCTTACTGTAATTTATCTGAAGAAAAACATTGTAAAGTAGTTTCATGAGGTTTTACGTAGCGTAATTTTTGAGCTATTTCTTTCAATGAAACTGCAGCAGATTGTGATTTATTTTTTTGTGCTTAAATTTATCAATGACATTTTATAAACAATGTAAAGGGCAGCAGTTGTTTTCAAATGCTGTAAAAAAATTACAAGGTTTTTGATCTTTATTACACCAGTGCAAGTTTGTTTTTCTGCTTACTTAATTGTGGCAATGATTGTGCTACATTTAATTTACATTAATTGATATACATGCTCAAATCAGACAAGTTTAATGCCCCAAAAACTATTCTCAATGTACATCTTCCTGTCTGAGTTTGCTAGTGAGTAGTTGTGAGTGGTACAACAGGTAGCCCTGATTCTGAGCACGTCTGAGTGCATATGAGTCTCTTTGCCAGGCTGCTTTACAAGCGAAGTCCTGCATCATCTTTGAAGGATTTATATTTCATGGCTGCTGGCAGCGCCGTGTAGATCTGGACAGGGATCTGCAGTTTGAGGTTGACCGTGCCAGCTTGGCCTTGGACACCTATCCTGGGGCATCTATAAACGCGTGTTATGATGCTACAGCCAGATAGGAAATGGCGTGCCAGGCCTTGTCCGAATATTATTTATTTATATGTCTGTCTGTCAGTACAGTTAGTCCTTCTTTACAGCACAACTGAGCAGACAGCAGTCTAAACAGAGCTTAACCCTGTCAAACCCTAATCCTATCTTTCTGCAATCCATCCTGAGAATTTGTAATAGCCCCTTTAACTAGTTAAAGCTGCACTATGTAGGGTTTGGAGATTTGGAGACCTCTGTGTTGGAAATATGTAACTGCATGCAACGTGTGAATACTTAGCAGTATGGGTTGTTGTCATATCTTCATCAGTATAATGTTGATTTTGTGTTGGTATTTGAAAGTTGCCGAGGCTGTGTGTGCTGTTTATACTTCTTTGAAACCTGATCCAACACCTCACCTTTAAATGATTATTTTTAGGCTTTACAGGGAGATTCGCAGCAGACATGCCCACCATATTTTAGTGTGTCTTCTTTTCTCCCGACTCAGAAATGCTGATGAGCTGAGCTACTCCTCTAAAATATCTGCGTTTTCTTCATGATGCTGATTTGTAACCCTCTACAAATGATTACATCTCCCTATAATACCAATTCAGGTGAATTTGATCCTAATTTCTAGATTCTATATTCCGTTTGTTTCTTTTATGCATATTAGAAATATTGGATATCGGGATTGGTCTACAGTTCACATATTGGTGCATCTCTGGGTTTCCATTCATAATTTGGTGAAAGAAAATGGAAACCATTCAGTGATTCCATGAACTAACTGTTATGCACAAATTGCTAATGATGTGACTTGTTTACAACATTTCAGTGCAGGACAAGTAGTGCGCTCCCTGCTTTTTACTGAGTAGCAATGGTGTTGAAACATGTTTAAAAGGAGTGTCTTTGGCACTTAAACTGGGTCTTGGGTAGAATGTTGTGTTGAATGTCTACAATTAAAAGAAAACTTCACTGTCCGTATTGAGGACGGACTATCATTGTGTATGTCTTGTCATGTGGTGTTCTAATATGACACCACTTTGAGCTGGATCTTTGAGGCAGCATCCCGGAGCACACCTAAGAGTCTCGCTCACCATGCGTGGCGTGTACAGTGGAGGGTTGTGAACCTTTATTAACTCTCAGTAGAGCAGGTTTGACAGCCCTCTGTCAGCTGTACATGGCTGTAGCCCTTACAGTTCAGAGGCAGCGGGCCGAGTGGGAAGTTGTGCATTTAATGAGTTGCTGTCCCGCTTCTTTGTTGCCCACCGAACCACTGGGACAAACAGTTCTGTCAGGACATAGTCCCAAATGTGACATTCATTCCCGTTATACACTCTCAGGAAAAAAGGTACAAAAGTGTCACTAGGGTAGTATTTTCAAGGGTGCATCTCAGTACCTTTAGTCAGGGAACATAACTGTACCAGAATCCATTGAAAAATTTTTTTCTAAGTTGTATTGACTCCACACACCCCGTCTTGTCTCCAGGCTTTTTATTGTATTGTTCTGTTTTAAAACATTTAGTTATGAAAACGTACAAATACGTGCTTTACTCCTGGAAAAACTTATTGAAGGTGAACAATTGGACCTTAAAACCACTGTCACATCTTTGATGGAACATTTTGAAGCTTTTTTTTTTTTCAAATTTTTGGCCTTTCTATGCAGGTTTTTCTCAATTTGTGAAAGAGGTGTCTGGAAAATCCGCTATTGTCGCGATTTGAATAGCAGAGCACTTTCTGGAATTTTCTATATGTTTTCACTAAATCGCATTGTTTTCTGTTTTATGTGCAGGTGTATGTGTGTGCATGAGAAGGGCATCACTACTTCCTGTAAAAGAAAAGTCAGTGGGGCGACCCCTGTTAAAATAAAAGCGAAATAAATCGATCAATAAGTAGTTCCAGGCTTAATGTACATTTGCTTCAGAGAGAATTTTTCATATCAATGCAGCCTCATCTGCAGGCTCTGCTATTGTCTAACGTCTAAAAGCCCGGCTCCCCGGCGGCCATTTGAGCCCCACTGTGTGGAGTCTGGAGACAGTGGAGAGGGTTTTGTCTCGTCTGGGCTCCCCGGCCTCTCTAACAAGGCGGCACGGAGCCGCACAGAGCGCATGGAGTGTGTGTACGAGCCTGCCGCGCCTCGCTCAGGCGTGCGTGCCTTCTATTGTGTTCCTGGCTCATCTGAATATGAAAGTGAGTCTGTAGGGAAGAGTGGAGTGGAGAGGGAGCAAGAGCGAGACAGCACTCAAATACATGCTCTGTCCCTCCATAACCCGAGGGGGGTTGGAGAGAGAAGAGGGTTGACATGACGGAGGGCACGGAAGACAAAGGGGCAAAGAGAAAGGATGATGAAGTGAGAGCATGGATAAAGAGAGAGGGAGGAGTGGCACGTGGAACACAGCGACACAGATAGAAAGTATGATGAGGATAGAGATGGCAAGAGGGGATGAAGGGTAAAGAGGAGGAATGAAGAAGTGAACAGGGGAAGGGAGGTGTAGTGTGAGGAATGGAAAAGAAAACGGGTGAAGAGGCAGGTTGATTCAGTGAGAGCGAGGGAGAAAGAGATGGCATGAGGACCAAAAAAACGAGTAAAAGAGAGGATTACAGAAGGGAGAGGGAGAATGCAAGTAATAGAGTGAAACAGAGAAGGGGTAAAAGAATAATGAAAGAGAAGGGATGGCATGAGAAAGAGGCAACAACTAAAAAGAACAGGTGACAAGGGAGAAGGATATTGCAAGGAAGAGAGTGGACAAAGAAGCAATGAAGGAATGAGAGAGGGATGGGTGACATGAAGAGATAAACCAGAGGGTGGATGATGGAGTGACAGAAGGAAGGTGTGCAGTGAGAAAGAAAAAGGAACAAGGGAGAGAGCAGCAAGGATGAAGATGAAAAACATGAGAGAAGGATGGATAAAGAAAAGGAGCGATAGTGTAAAGAGAGAAATAGAAAAGAGCAGGGGTAAAGTGAAGGAGTGATGGAGTGAGAGAGGGAAGGATTGAATGAAAAAGGGAAGGAGAGAGAGAGCATGCAGAAAGGATAAGGTGAGAGGATGGAGAAAGAGAGGGGGATGATGGGAGGAAGAGAATAAAACAAAAGGAGCAAAGAGAAGGAATTATGGAGTATGAGAGGGGAGCAGAAAGGATGAGAGCGGAGAATGGATAGAGAGGGAGGTATGCTTTCAGGAAGAGAGAAACAGAAAAGAGGAGTGTAGACAAAGAATGGTAGAGTGAGAAAGAAAAGGAAAGCGAGGGAAAGACCAGTGAGGATAAACAGAGAGGATGAGAGAACGAGGAAGGATGAAGAGAGAAAAAATAGAAGGGTAAAGAGGAAAGAGGGAGAGAGCAATGGATAAAGAGAAGTAGGGATGGTGTGAGGGGAAAAAAGAAAAGGGGTGAAGAGAAAGAATGATGGAGTGAAAGGAAAGAGGAGAGCAGAAGACATGACGACAGAGATGGTGTAAGAAATAGTTTGATAGAGAAGAGGAAGGATGACTAAGAGAGATAGAGGGGGAGGGAGGGATGGATATAGAGGGATGAGGATGGAGTGAGGAAGAAAAGAAAAGAGCGAGAGGTAAAGAGTTGGAGAGACGTTGTTTGGAACATTGTACCGGAGGCTACTGCCGTCTCCTGAGACCCCAGCGTCGTGTTCTAACAAGCTGCACACAGTCCTCTCTACCCTGAACACAGGTGGACACACATACACACACTCTCTCTATCTGTAATGGGGCCAGCACACTCCAATCATTATCGGCTTCCTCCTTATTCCCTCTTTCAGCCTGTGTTCTTTTCCCTCCTCTTTTCCCTCCTCTTTGCTATTAAAATCAGTCTCCTTTGATCTGTGCTTCACATGTTGTTAGTCACCAACTCATCTGAACTGGAGTCTGGGTTGTTTTTTTTTTCCCCTCTTAGTCCCACCAGTTTTCTTTCTTTTTCGATGTGTGCAAGTGTGTTTCTCCTGAAAGGCTAGCAAATTGGCCATCAGCGGTGTTGGAGGTCAAGAGGTTTCTACATAAAGCTAAGGCTTCTATTGCTTTGTGGTAAATAAACAGGCAAGAGTCAGAATTTTCCAATTTTCGAGTCGTCATGAGAGTTTAAAAGTGATCTAATAATTGGAGTTTTTAATAAGCAGTTTATCTTTTCTCTAAACTTGCACATTCTCTTTTGTAAGAACCTTCCATCCATCCATCCATCCATCCATCCATCCATCCAGCCTGTGTTTTTTTTTTTTTTTTTTTTGTCCAGAGAAGGAAACGTGTAAAGACTTCTGCTGCCGTCTAAAGGGGGCACCTGGTGAGGGCCGTCTTGCAGCCCCGCAGATAGTTCAGAGTGCAGCTATACTGCGTCAGACAACTTTTACTACATTGCTAATGGAATTAGATGTTCAACATCATTTAAAGCAGTCGTTTGGCGTAGGGTAGCAGTACTCGGAAAGCATCAGTTCAGTAATTTAACTAATGCAAACATAAATGTCTGATGTTAAGATTTTGTGAAATATCTGGAAAACATTGCATTTTAGCAATATCGCCCAACGCTATTTCAACATAGTCCACGTGTGCTTCAGATGGGCTTCAGTGGACCAAGGCCCTATCCCATTTCTTATTTTTACCCCTCATTGAGATCTTCCCTATGAAATGGGAACCTCAAATAACACTTCAGTAAGAACACTTCACTAACAGGCTACCAGTGCTGCTCTGTAGGTGACCCTGCCAGTCTGCAGTGACAGCAGAGGAGAGTAAAGTTCAGCTTCTCTCTGCTGGGCTTTAGTTACATTTAGGGCATCATATGCCTCCAAAGGGGGGGTGGGGGGGGGGGTATGACAATTATTTATTATGTAGAAAAGGTCCAAAATAGATTAAGACAACATTAAACTGAGACAATGGTTATTGCAGTTTTTCAGTGGTGGACACTAATTATGCAAATGTAACTTAAGTAAATGTTACTGTACTTAAGTAGTTTTTTGTGTATCTGTACTTTACTGAAGTTTTTCCATTTTGGGCAACTTTTTACTTTCACTCCACTCCACTTCCAGCATAAATGATGAAACTAACCTAACTTAATTAGTTTTTGCTAGTTTATGTTTATGGACAGAGACTATAGTAGAATATAGTAAACACATTTGTGAACCTGTGTTGAAAGCTTTTATTTAATTTATTTTAGTTTTATTTTTATTTAAAGTTTTATGAAACCAAGTTTCCAATACTTAAGTACATTTGAAGGCAAATATTTTTGTACTTTTACTCAAGTGGAGGGCTAAAGGGAGGAACTTCTGCTTTTACTGGAGTAATATTTTACCTTGGGTATCTCTACTTTAACTCAAGTACATGATTTGTGTACTTTGTCCACCACTCGTTTTTTTTTCTTGTGCTTCACTCTTTTCTTGTGCTGTCATCTTTGTTTTTTCTTTGCTCACTCCACTTTTTGGAGTTGGGCGTCTGAAGAAAAAAAAAAAACTGGCGGGCCATGTAGCCCTAACACTTTGTCCTGCCCCTCTATCTCAAGAAAAATTGTGTCACCCTACCCCTTGGCATGAACATGCGAAATGGAGGGGTAGGGGTGAGGGTTGAAATGGGATTGGGCCCAAGTTGTTGTCCAGTTAGGCACATTTGCAGCATCACATAACTGCTGGAGATCTACCTTCTTCCTTCAGATTTCACATCCAACCTTAAACTAACACACCTCAAACAGCTAAACGAGGGCAGCTGAAGCCACCCGTTTTATCAGTCAAGTGTGACTGATAGATATGGAGGCAAGTTGAGGTAGGCAGGAAGGCAGATCTATAGGAGAGGGCTTGGTGCTTGCTCTGAGAGTTCTTTCCTTTGTTAACTGCTGCCTTTTGGATCATTTTTGACTGGGCTCCTTCTTAACTACTAGCTTTGCTTCTTCCCATTCATTCTTAGCACACTATTCCCAGGTGATCTCTGAGCTTAGCCCTATGACTGACCCACCCAGATACCACCTCGGTGATATATTTCCTACTCCAAAAGCACCTGTTCTCACCCCTCCTCTCAGCAAGCGTAGTGGAGTTGTAGTATAAAGAATGAGGTTTGGAAATAGCATGCCCCAGTTTCTCCCACTTTTATGTGTAAATTAAGCACTTCAGGTGAACAATATTATAATATCTCAGAGCGTGCAGGCTTTTGGCATCTGTTAAAAAACAAAAAAGTTTGAAATCCAAAGCGACAGATTTTTGCTCTGTGCTCCAGGATTGCGCGTGGCTGCTGCTACGAGCTGTTCCTGAGGTTTTGTTTGAGGAGGCGTTTTGGAGTCTGTCTTTACAGACTGGTAGTGATCTGAGGTGGAAGCACTGTGCTTTTTGTTTTACGACCTGTCTCGAGTTCTGTGGTAATCGCCTCTGTAATGCCAGCATCTGCGGAGTGTGTGGTTTGAGCTTCTAAAGCGTCTAAAGACTGCGGATCTGTGCTGCCTGACAGGCTGCTTTCCTTCATGCAGAGTACACCCAGTAGTGGAGAAAAGTAAAACTCTCAGTGGTGATTCTGTTTTTCACTCTGTAAACCTGGAAACCAGACTGTGATTTTTCCTGTAGAGGTTGACTGCAGATCAGAGTCTTGCTCTTCAGATCCTAATGAGACTGGAGGTATGGATAGACTGGACCTGATCCTAGATCAGCACTCTTTCTCCGCATAGTTTATTAAATGCAACTGCCGGCCAAAGCAAGACACCTGCTGGTGCTTGTGTACCGTTGTATCACATTGTGCAATATCCTGCTGTCTGTCAAACATGATCCTTGTGTTTAGTGGAGTTGGACGGCCACGGGGGAAGCAGGCGTGTCCATCTCGGCAAGATGAAGCAGGCGGAGCCTTTGTTTCAGATTACATTTTGTCAGCTGCAGTGCTGTCTTTTAAAGTGTATTCATCCTGCTGTGCTTCTATGACTTGCACATGCAGACGGTACTGCAAGTTAGCCAGTATGTTTGATCACAGTGTGCAGTTTTACACTTGTTGTTTTTGTGTAGCTCATATTGGGTTCAGGTTAGATTACATATAAGCTTAACCATGAAAACATCCTGCAAGGATGTGCTTCTTATTGCACGTCAGTATTTTCTATAATAGCAATAATATGATGATGATTGATGTACAGTGCGTTTTTGTTTTGCGTCAGTACATTTAACCACATTATATTGATTTCAGATGACTTCAGCCTTCAGTTACAGACATAATGACCATTAATGAATACATTAATGTAAATATATGTATACATTTTCATGTGCTTACCTAATGAAGTCTACCCATAGCATAGCTGGTACTGGTGCTTTTTTTTTTTTTATATATATGTGATGTGTCCCACATTTTGCGCCGGCAAGATCCAAAACTGGAATTAAAGCTAACTAATAAAATGGCTAGTGATCCAATAGTATGTAAATGTTTTGTAATTCAAAAGATTGTGGTACTAATTACTAATCTTCAGTAATGGAAATTTAAATCAGCACCTGATTGCTTTTTAATAATCCACCCAGGCTCATTACAGTAGATTTAAAATGTTTATGTATACACCTTTTGCGTTTTGTAGCTTTATGGTCTGCACTTTTGGAGGTGAAAATCTCCAATCAGTCTTCTCTGCCCTTGTCATTTTGATATAGAATATAAGTAAGCTTATCCCACTGTTCACTTTTTAATGGACTGAAATAGGTGGGACATTTTTCTGAGTGCCCCATACTGGCTGTTTTAGCACCATTTGAAACACAAGAGCCAGTTGACCTTGGTCGTGCTCGGCTTGGTCCCAGCTCTTCCAGCACACGCTGACTCGCTTGCTGTTAAAACCCCAGTGTAGGCTGTAAAGTTTTTAATACGGGCCCTTTACAACTTCTATAATGGCAGCTATTCAGAGACAGGAGCACTTATGAAAGAGAAGCTCTCCAGCAGGCCGAAACGGCTGCCTACGCCAAGCATCACCTCGGGCCTCTGTTTTTATCTTAGAGGTTTGTGGGTGCTGTCACCCTGTGCTGTTACGTGAAGCCGAAAACAAAGAACACCAGTCAACAAACCAGCGATTATGGAAGCTTTGGCTTAGCGTTGCTCATCATCACCCAACGCAGTATGGGACGCTAACAGGATCTGAGTGCGTTTTGATGGAGAATTAGATCTGGCACCTGGCGGGGAGAACAAAAGCGCATCGGGGAGAGAAGGGGAGGGTGCTTCGCTGAGCGAGGAAGAGATTGATTGAGTTTGGAAGCCTCTACCCTGCTGTTAGCCTGCTTTTATTGAGCTTCTGTGTGCTATTAAAAGCTAGCATTAGCGGTCCTCTGCATGCCAGTAAACAAACATTTCTGAAAGGTGTGTTTGTGCATGTGCATGCGTTTTCTGCAATCTCCAAAGCATGTTGTGGTAAATTGTTAGGCGTTGAGGGTTGATATTTGTTTTAGAATATTTGAGTTCTGGCTGGGTGAGTTTCTTGAGGTTATTGTTCTTGTGTGTTCTCACACTGCAGCACTCATTAAGGTGCACTCATGGCATGTGACAGTGGCTCCTGCATATTGGAGCGCTCAAGGTATTTTGGCTGCTTGAACACAATAGAGCACAAATCCTGTGTTCAAGGGCAAATTGATACACAAATGACACAATAATGACTATAATTATACACAGGTAACAGATTTCTAATGTTCCAGCATTCAGTAATTCAGTACACCGAGGTATGCTAGCCTGTTCTACCACACCAAGCTCTGCAGATAATTTCTTTGTGGACAGTGCACTGGGGAGTTGTCATACTAAAACTGGAAAGGGCTTTTCCAAGCGGTTGGAAGCGCACAATTCATAATTGTGATTGTATATGGTAGCATTAAGATTTTGCTGTGACTAAGAGGTCCAGCTCAAACCATGAACAACCCATTATTCCTCCTCCACCAAACTTTAGGTGGTCTTCCAGTGCTCCAGAGTCCAGTGATGGTGTGCTGATGCGTGGTGATCTACACTCTCAGAAAAAGATGCAAGACTGTCACTGGGACACAACCTTCTTGTCACTGGGGTGGTCCCCTTGAGGGTGCATCTCAGTACCTTTAGTCAGGGAGTGTAATTGTACAAAAATTCACTAAAATTACATTTTCTAAGTTGTATTGACTCCACAGACCCCTCATACACCCCACTCTCAATAGAGCAGTTTTGACAGCCCTCTGTCAGCTGTACATGGCTGTAGCCCTTACAGTTGTGAGGCAGCGGGCAGAGTGGAAAGTTGTGCATTGCCCACTGAAGTTGCCCACTGAACCACTGGGACAAACAGTTCTGTCAGGACATAGTCCCAAGTGTGACTTTCATTCCCGTTATACATTCTCAGAAATAAAGGTTCAAAACTGTCACTGGGGCGGTACCCCTCTTGTGGTACCCTCACAGGTACATCATCTTGAGGGAACATTGTGCCTTGATGAATGAAAAATGTACCTGCACAGCACCTTTATTTCTAACAGTGTATAATCTTGTGCATAGCTGTTCAGCCCTGGAATCCTCATCAGTGAAGCTCCCAATGAACAGTTCTTGTGCTGACAGTACTTTAAAAGACAGCTTAGAATTTAATTGTGAACATTACAGCCAAGAACACATGATTTATTTTTGCACTATGTGCCTCATGTGTTATGAGCTTCATGCTTGTGTGGCCTACTCTTTTGCAGCTGAGCTGGTGTTTCTCCTAGACTTTCTTCACAATAACAGCAGTGATATTTGATGTGGTGAGCTGACTTGTTGAATAGGTGGCATCTTTTAGCTGCCACACTGAACGTTACTGAACTTTTTAGTATGATCTGTTCTATTACCAGTGTTTGTCTATTGGGATTGCATGGCTGCATGCTTGATTTTCTGCACCTGGTTTCAAAAGGTGTGACTAAAAAGAATGGGTACCCACATGTAAGATACAGATCTACTGCCAGAGTATCAGGCTTTCATACTTGCAAACTGTATCCATCATGATTGGTGCGCATAATTGGCACAGCTATGTATATATCTATAGACTGATGAAGACTCTGGGGACCCTTTATGATTCTGCTGTTCTCAGTGGAAACCCAGTTCATTAGTCCTGCTTTTCAGACCAGCAACTACTTGATCCTGTTCTGTGCTCTCTAGCCTTGACATTGCTGCCTATATAATGGCCTTTTAATGGACTATAATGGTTGAAGGAGACAGATTGCAATTAAAGGGATCGACAGTCCTACTGTTACTTTTTTTCCCCTTTTTTGTCCTCGACTGCAGAGAGGAAAAAGCAAGCAAGGCTTTTGTAATAGAATCCACTCAGGAATTACCGATCTGGCAGATATTAAAAAAGAAAAAAATGCTTGTACAGGAATGCGGTTAATCTGTCCAGGTTGGAGAATTCAGAGGAAGGGCAGCGGTTTAATAGTCTGAAACGGGAACTGTGGAAATATGATCTGAAAGTCCTGGGCAGGCCTCTATCGCCGGAGAGAGAGAGAGAGAGAGAGAGAGCGCAGTGACCCTCAGTATCTCTGCCAGCACGGAGATTCAGGTGAACCCAAAACCTCAGTGGAAATTGCACCGCACATCCGCTGAAGAAGGATCCGTTGAACTCACTTTACACAAGCGAGTGGGTTTATGTGTGTGGGTATGTGTCAGAGTTCCTAGAGTGAATGCCTTAATTATGTTAATCTCCTAATTCCACTCAATTGCCTGATGGTTTCCAGTTGGCAGAACTGTGTGCCATGTTCCATAAAACGGCAGGGAGCGTGAGTGGAAAAGAAAGAAATGGAGCCCGGTGACTGTCATTTTGTCTCACCTCTCTTCTTTTATATTGTAACGTTAGTTTATATTCCCTACAACAGTCGTTTTCACTCCCTTTTGTAGTGACACCACATGCATAAGGGCTTTTGTTATTCTGATTAAATTCATCTTGTTATCCTGGGTCAGCACAAGAAATGCAGAAATGTGAAAAGCATGGGTCTGTCTAGTGTAGCATTAGAAAACACTGACCTCAAAGTCTTCAGCTGACCGCCATAAACTGCTAGCTAAGATAATGTGACTGCGATTGCTTCTCCTTTCTCTTACCGCCCCGACGTGTACTCAACACTAGTAAGTGTACTCAAATGATCCTTTTGACCTCAGTTTGTTCTTTTCAGCTTCTCTTGGTGGGATCGCCACCCCTAATTATACCCAAGATCCATTTGACCTCTCTGTGAGCCCTCTGGCTCAGCACTTCCTCCTCCTCGTCGCCTGTCAATCTCCCTTACTGCCTTGTGCAGTTGGTCCTGGCCATTAAACCTTGAGATGGCTCTATCAGCAGTAGGCCCAAGAGGTGGCTAATTACAGCATGGCTTGCTGTGATTGGCAAAGTGCCAGAGACCTGTCACCTCAGACTCATGACTTTGTTTCTTAAGATGGGCAGCTTGGGGTAGAAGTGCACCATGGGAGACTGGCTACACAGCAGGGGACAATCCTGAGTGGAGGCCCTAGGAGTGCATCGATCTACTGAGCTTGAGACTGGCAAGCTGAAATGCGTTCTGTGTCGAATGGATGTGTGCGTATCTGACCATTGGATGTCTGCCATTAAAAAGAACTAAGTCCATAGAACCAGACAAATTCCAGAAACCGTGCAAATGATGGTCTACCATCCAATTTAGCTACCAGTTACGACTGATGTTTGGTTTTGTCATCTAAAGGTGCGGTTGGGTGTGAAGTATCCGATGGTGTGCTGTAATATATTCAGATTCAGTCTCTCACAGGATGAGATCATATCTGCTGGGAGGGTGTTACTTGTTTTTCATCTTCTTCGCTTTCTTCCTTTTTAACTCCAGCTGCTGCGGCCACCAGCATGGGGTGAAAATATGCTATGATTAGTGCTAACGATTGCATCAGTACACCGAGGTCATGTATGTTTTATGAGCCCTCCTTCCGATTCCTTTTATCTGCAACGCTGTTTTTTCCACCTATTGCCTTTATCACCGCACGGACTCAAATGGAATGCCGGCACAGCAAGGTGTGAAGAAAGAATCCATTCCAGTGCCCCTTGAGAAGGGTGTCAGCGATCGCTCTTTCTTTCCTTAGTTCCTTTTTTCCCTCCTCTTAAAGCCCTCTGCTCATCAGAATGCTGGGTTTTTCATTTTCTCTCCACGTCATGCTGCCTCGTAACCGGTGCCCTTTCTGTGCTTTGGCTGCATCGTTCTGCATGTGCATGAGATGGTGGTGTTAACGCAGAGCTTATCTGCCTGACCTTGTGTTGTGTAAAGGCCTCGTTGCATCAGCAGAAATGCAAAGAGGATATTTTGCATGTTGGCAACAGCAAAAGTTTGCTCGGCGGCAGCAGTTGCCTTACCCAGTGCTTTGCCCCAGGATGAACTGGAAAATGAGCTTCCACATCTGATTGGTGGCTAATCACAGCATAATGGTTATATTAACAAGCCCTGCCAGAATGTTTTTCTGTGCTGGAGCTGGGCTTACTTGGATGTGTGTGTGGCTATAATCTACATTAAATGTTTATAATCTACATAAAAGTTTGTGTAGCGCTGGTTGATGAGTCCTGACAATTGCACATGTGGTTCAAATTAGCATCTCATCCTAGCCAGGGGATATTGCAGTGCATGATACCTGATTGGCGTGAGCAATTGAACCAGGTAATTGAACCACCGTTGCTTCCTGTTCCCATCCAAAAGAGGGAGTGCTAATCCCCCAAATACACACTTCATAGACTTCATAGAAACTGTCAAAAATAGATAAAAAAAACTTGCGTTCGATAAAAGTTCTTGCTGACCACTTTGCAGCATTCTGGAAGTTGTGAAAAAAGATGCGAAAGATGGCGTACATTAGGGAAGTCTAAATAAAGGTGTTGGTTTCTTAAAATGGCAGTATTGTCGCAGGCTGCTCTGAGCTGTCCAAAGTCAAAGCAGGATTCAGCCCCGTCTTCTGGAGCCGAACCAGACTGTGAACCATCTGCTCGCCCGGGTTGTGAAGAGATAAAAGAATCCTCACAAGATTTCAGCTTTATTGGCAGAAATGGACTTTAATGAATTCCCTCTGCCTAGCACCCTCATATCACTGCTCATTCTTGTTCCCTCCCTGCCTCTCTCTCTCTCTCTCTCTCTCTCTCTCTCTCTCTCTCTCGCTCTCTCTCTCTCTCGCTCTCTCTCTCTGTCTTTCTTTCTTCCTTTCTCAGAAGCTGCCACCTTTCTGCGCTTCAGAAGTGCTAGCCGCTCCCACACAAGCGCATTACAGCCATCTTGGCGCTGGTGCTGGAGGGGACCTCCTGCTCTCCTCTCTCTTGTGCGCTTTGCCATGGTGTTGTGTTAATGGGAGTGCATTCGTCTGGTGCCGCACATACATGTGTCTCCAGGGAAAGCTATGTCCTTGGTGCAGCAGGGCTGAAATATTAATTGTTTTTATATTAAAATCGCCATTTGAAAGAGCGCAAAACTGCAATTTTTATTGTTGCTTACATTGTCATTAATATGTTTTAGGTGGGGAAATTTAACTTAATAACATGGAGTTTGTGAACTGCCTGTAGACGAGTTAGCCCAATCAGAAACAATTAAACACTCGTGTTGTGACATCACAACACAACTAACTGGTAGTCTGAAATTTAAATCGCAGTTGCAATATTGGTCCGAAAAATCGTAATTAGATATTGTCTCCACAATGTCCGGCCCTATCTTGCAGTCCTGCAACATTGTGGGTGTTGAGAAGTCAGGTGGAGAGACACACCGCCGTATTCTTGTACACTTTTGCTAATGCCAAACTTTTTCCATTAGATGATTGAGTACACGTGAATGGAGGTCATGTTTACTTAATACGGTCTGTTTGATTTGAGAGACCCTGTGACCATGTATACCTGGTTGTGCCCTTGGGCAAGGCACCTAGCCCTTCACTGTCCTAGGTAGCACTTCTCTGCTGCCAGTGCTGTGCTGCTCCCAGATTGGGCACAGTTAGGCAGCAAAATGACACATTTCCCTTGTAGGACCAATAAAATACATAACATACCATGATAGATTTCAGGTGGTGCAACAATGAGGAATAACAGTAGAAGTGTTCATTTATTCTCATTTGTTTGTTCATATGCGCTAAATCTTATCCTGGTTAAGCTGGCAGAAGTGAAGGCACGTGTTTGACCATCAGACCTGTGCATGTTTGTTGAATTTAAATTGGTAAAAGTAGATAAGATGACCCAGAAATGTTTGCTTTCCAGCATTTGGCTCCTTCTAAGACCTTATGGTGCAGTTCTGTACATTGTGCTATTAAGGACTTTGAAGTGCTCATTAAAGCAGTGCTGTACGAGAAAGAAAGTGTGGTATCCAAGTACTTATTGTGCTTCTTGTGTTTCCAGGGGCAAGTGTACATGTTGGGCTTGTTGACTTGTGAAAAGCAGAAGAAAAGACTGCATGACTCCAGCAGTTCTCCTCTGCCTTTATCGCTAATTCACACAGAGCTTTTGTGATGGTACCCAAGAATTGATCTGTGGTTTCAGTGAGGAGGAGCATGTATGGTGTTTTTTTTTTTACCTATAACAAACAGACAATCTTCACTTGAAATCGACCTGTTTTTAAAAAAAAAAACTGAACTTTATAGAGATGGGTAACCCTGCTGACCTGTGCTTTAGCATTCAATAAAAGACTACAGTTGATCATCAGAAATGAAAAGCATGTATGCAAACATGGCAGCTCATGTATTCAGTGGCCACATCTCTTTTGTGTGTCTTTCTCAAGTGCCACAATGTGTGAGCAATGGCCGTGCTATTCAACCTCCTGCTCCTGGTGGACTTGGCCATCTCCCAGAAACAGTATGACCGTTTGGTGTGCTAATTGCACCGATGTTGTACCTGGTTGATTTGGCATACATTGGCGATAGCCTTTGAGGGAGACAGCAATTGATACAAGCTCTAGCAAGGCCTGATTGTGCTCAGTCCCAGAAGGTCCTGTCAGAGTCATGTCTGACAGGTTGTTGAAGAGAAGTGAACCGCACAGGGCTAAATCACTCAACACATCTGTGGCATAATGCCCATAGTGTTGATTTGCACTGACCGCAGATAGGGTTGACCAGCAGAAAGCTTGTTGAGGGAAGATCTACCGTGGATAATGAGTCCTGCATCTCTTGTTGTGAGTTACAGCCTTTCTTCTTGGACGTGTATAACTTTTCCTCTGTAGTCCTGCTTCTAGCTCTCCTAACACCCCTCCTGCTTCTCCTGTAGACCATATTTTGCCAAGAGGAAGCCATTATAGCAAATAAAACAAGCTCGTTGGCTCGTTGCCTGTCCTGCCAGGGCAAATTTATTGAGCCGCCAGTGTGTTCTCCCTGCGGTTGGCCAGAGAGCTTCTCTGTTGCCAGGCACAAATCCAGATGATAAATGGTGAAGATGAAGACAAAGAGAGAGAGAGAGAGAGAGACAGAAAGAAAGAAAGAGACAGAATGAAACTGAGAAAACAGCTGGTCTTTTCTAGGTGGTGTCTACAAGGTCTGGTCCTTTACCTTTTCCTTTGCTTACTAGTTGCCATCTAGCATCATGAGATTACAAACTGAGACTTGGAAGGCTTAGAAGGGCTGTAAAGTTTCATTGGTGGCTTGATTAGCTGGTTGGTTTAATATAAGGCTTTCCTCAGTTTTTCTCAGAATATTAGAGCGTTCAAACCACAATTTTACTAACTGAAACATAACCCAAAATAAAGAAAACTTTGGTAACACTATATTTGAATGGGTTGTGGATTCTCAATATATCTTCAAGTAACTGAACGTGAAAAATGAATTCTATTGCTAACCCTAAACCTAACCCAAACCTCTATGCAAAAACATGTACTCCTAAACCTAAACCTAACCCTAACCACAATGATATTGATAATCAGTTGAGTATCACCAGAAGGTTTGTTCATGATTTAAGTATCTGTAGATCATCTATAGGGAACCATCCAAATAAAATGTGACGTTTTGAGTAGTAGTCATATGTGCTACCCTAAGATAAGCCTGAAGCTAGCATACTCACACAGTGGCACAATGGCATCGTCACACGAAGAGTGAAGTTTTGAGTGTTCTTTAGCTGAGCTTGAATGAGAGAGATGTTCCGTCTTCCAGAATACCCCAACAGTTTCCACCGTGGAAGTTCCACTTTAATTAGCTTGTCTCGGAGTTCACTTTTTCTTTTCTGATCTCTCCATCTTCACACTTCCCATTCAGAAGAGGTCTGTCAGACAAATCTCAAGAGGATGCAGGCCAAGATTGGAGGAAATCAGACCATAGAAAACCTAAAAGCAATTTGATTCGCTCGACCTGAGTAGGGAAGGTAGCATCCTCACCTCAGCTCGGGCGCACAGGGATGGGCAGGTAAAAGGCCGGTGGGGTTGCTGCAAGGCCTCGTCACCTAAAAGCAATCAGCCCAACACTGGAGTGGAACAGGCTAAGAGGAAATTGAGGGCAGCACTTTCCCACTCACTGTGGATAAGAGAATGCCATTATGGAAGAAGAAACTCTTAAAAGAGGGCATCCTGCATTTCTACAGATGAGGAGCGGATGTGATTGGGAGTTGAAAAGAGGTCAGGCTGGATGATCTCTGAACTTTTATCTCACATGTGAAGATTAACATATTCCCATGTTGATTTCCTCGTACATTACACGCATTTTAAAAAGGCTGGAAAAGTTTGCAATAAAGTTTTCCTTAGTAGTTTTGCAGCGAAATAAGGATAATAGAAGTTCATGGGTTGGTTTCCCAGATGGCAATTCCTAGACTACAGAGCATTCTGAACGGAGATTCTACATTAAAAGGAAAATTATTCCAGGACTTAATCCCTGGCTGGAAAAAAACTTCCATTATTAGCTACATTAACCTTGCTGCCCCATTGCAAAACTACAGAAGCAAACTTGTCTTGGCTACATTTGGTGTAAAGGGAATTTGGTGGAAAATTTGGTACACTTGATCTTTGGATGAACAATTGCTTTAGCAGGGGTATCAAATGTATGTCACCATCACACTCCTCAGTACTTTGAGTCCTATGGAGCCAGGCTAACCGGAGTGAGATTTCCTCTCATGGGCATCTTTCTTTCCAGCCCTTTCCGCTCTCTGTGTGCCCCGATATACTAGAAACAGATGTGTCTCCAGTGGAGGAAGGAATGTAACGTGAGCCTCTTTGTCCCCATTCCTATTTTTCCCATTTTTCCATGCTGCCTCCCTTCTCATTCTTAGCAATAGCATAGAGCAGCAGAATTAATTAGTCTTGGCATGAGACACCTCGTCCTAATAAATCACTCCATTATCTCTCAAGGCTGTGTGAAAAACAGCCGCTCACTTCCTGCAAGGAAGAAGCTAGGGCGCATGCTTAACCCTCTGCTTCCTGCCTCCGTGCTCTCTTGGCCAGTCGCCGTGGTTACTGGGCATTTGAAGTCGAGGCGCTGGCGTCCCCAGGGACAGCACTCAGCAAGTACTCTGTCCAGAAACATTCCCCGTCCAAAAATGCCTTGCTTTTTGGAATAGAAGATGCTGTGCCTAAAGATGCCAGCCATTCTTGGCTGGGAACGTTTAGTTGGATGGCTGGTGAGAATTTTGATCTTTGCTGTATGGATGCTAAGGATTGGCATGTCATCCATTTTTGCTATTCCAAGTATCTTTTAAACAAACTGTTTAAGCTTTCCAATGAGAACATCTTCATACTGTTATGAATAAAGGATAAAATCCTGTAGGGTTTAACATTGGTTAATTGTGTGTAGTCAGTGTAAGAGGTGGCCCAAATATGATTTTCTCTCTAAATCTGATTTTTTTTTTTGGGCTTTTCACAATATCTTTTAGATGTGACCTGTATGCGATATTAGTCTGAATAGATCAGCTCCTAAACTGACTCGCACAGCACAAAAGTACAGTGCTTCACATCCCTTCATGTGGCTCATCCAGAAGTAAACAATCACAACTGCCAACGAATGCCAGTCGCTCTCAGAGCTTTCAGTTTCACCTTTGCCTGCATCACGGGAGCAATCATGAAGCTTTATTGACTGACAGCTGCGCTCATCACCTAGAATGTGTTTGAGCTTGCCGTAAAAAGGCCGCAGTCACTTCTTTGGTTTGTGTCCTAGCTTTCAAATTTTTAACTGTTCTTTGACGCTGCAGCCTTGTTCTCCTACAGTCTCATTCGTCCATTTCTTTGGAAATCTATTTGAACAATCTATTTGAGTAGTTTGGAGAAATCTCATCAACCCAGATGACAGAGAGGTCTCAGCAGTAGGAAGTAATGATGAATGTGGAGTTGACGTAAAAGTCGCATGAATTCAAATCTCAAGTCTCACTGCCAAATATTGCATATGTATTAGATTTTAGTACCACATGTGAAAGTGCCTCAAATTGGAATTGAAAATGTCAATTCAATGTGTATTTTGTTATTTACACTGCCACTCAGACAACACATCTATGTCGCATCTGAAGAAAAAGATCAGATTTGGGCCACCTGTTGTGTGAACATAGCATTAGTGGTTTAGGAGTTTTGCGTTGTAGGTGTATGAGTTAACATACTAGTTAAACTAAGTGTGACTCTCATAAGCTACAATTTTTTGCTCCTTGTGCTTGAAATATTTTTCTGTGTATCTCTGCTTGGCTGTCGTTTTACTAAGTGCAAAATGCAGTAAAAGCTGCCAATGTTGTAGTTCTGTTATACAGTCTATCAAGGATGTGATAATACACAGTTTATTGGTACATACAGGCACATATGCCTCGTTAGATTAACTGATTATGTAAAGAAATGCTAAGGTCAGTTTGGATATTTGTTTATTTAATTGTATGAAGGGGAGCTGAAACATCTCTCTACACTGAGAGGCATGTGGGTTTATGGGCTACACACATTCATTTGGGCAGGTGCCATCCCCACCTGTGTTTTGGAAAGAAAATGAATAGCCCGTATTAGAGAACCCAAATAAATCACCTTCCTTAGAGAGCACTGGTACAACTGCCATCTGATTTCAGCACTCCACAGAAATGGGTCAGTTAGACTCTAGTGTGCATCTCTCTTGCTCTTTTTTCACGTCTCTTCATCTCTCTGTCTTTCTCTCTTCTGTTTTCTGTTTTCCAGTCTTCCTCCATTTTAATGTCTTTCATTTTCTCCTACTTACTGTTTTCATATCTCGCACCATCTTTTATTTTATTATCTGTCTCTGTTTAACTCTCTTCATCTCTCTCTCTCACCTTCTGTTCTCTGTCCGTCTTTTCATGTCTCTCCCCATCTTGTTTTTCCTGTGTGACTCTCTCTAGTGCTTTCTTTATTCAAAGCAGCTATTTGTTCTGATCGCAATTATTTAAGCTGAGCGCATTTGCTTTCCCCAGTTTTCCACAAGCTTTCACAATCCTATGTTGATGATGCAATAATGTGAAATGGGTGTGTTTTTGTCCATTGGGTTGAAAGTAATGTATGTCAACAAAAGAAAGCAGACAATATTGTAGTACCTTTAGACGGCGGCGATGAGTAGCGTTTATTTTATGTCGACTCCTTTAGAGGGCGGCGATGAGTAGCGTTGATTTGAGGTCGACTCCTTTAGACGGCGGCGATGAGTAGCGTTTATTTTATGTCGTCTCCTATAGAGGGCGGCGATGAGTAGCGTTTATTTGATGTCGACTCCTTTAGAGGGCGGCGATGAGTAGCGTTTATTTGATGTCGACTCCTTTAGAGGGCGGCGATGAGTAGCGTTTATTTTATGTCGTCTCCTATAGAGGGCGGCGAAGAGTAGCGTTGATTTGAGGTCGACTCCTTTAGAGGGCGGCGATGAGTAGCGTTGATTTGACGTCGACTCCTTTAGAGGGCGGCGATGAGTAGCGTTGATTTGACGTCGACTCCTTTAGAGGGCGGCGATGAGTAGCGTTGATTTGACGTCGACTCCTTTAGAGGGCGGCGATGAGTAGCGTTGATTTGATGTCGACTCCTTTAGAGGGTGGCGATGAGTAGCGTTGATTTGATGTCGACTCCTTTAGAGGGCGGCGATGAGTAGCGTTGATTTGAGGTCGACTCCTTTAGAGGGCGGCGATGAGTAGCGTTGATTTGAGGTCGACTCCTTTAGAGGGCGGCGATGAGTAGCGTTGATTTGAGGTCGACTCCTTTAGAGGGCGGCGATGAGTAGCGTTGATTTGAGGTCGACTCCTTTAGAGGGCGGCGATGAGTAGCGTTGATTTGAGGTCGACTCCTTTAGAGGGCGGCGATGAGTAGCGTTGATTTGAGGTCGACTCCTTTAGAGGGCGGCGATGAGTAGCGTTGATTTGAGGTCGACTCCTTTAGAGGGCGGCGATGAGTAGCGTTGATTTGAGGTCGACTCCTTTAGAGGGCGGCGATGAGTAGCGTTGATTTGAGGTCGACTCCTTTAGAGGGCGGCGATGAGTAGCGTTGATTTGAGGTCGACTCCTTTAGAGGGCGGCGATGAGTAGCGTTGATTTGAGGTCGACTCCTTTAGAGGGCGGCGATGAGTAGCGTTGATTTGAGGTCGACTCCTTTAGAGGGCGGCGATGAGTAGCGTTGATTTGAGGTCGACTCCTTTAGAGGGCGGCGATGAGTAGAGTTGATTTGAGGTCGACTCCTTTAGAGGGCGGCGATGAGTAGCGTTGATTTGACGTCGACTCCTTTAGAGGGCGGCGATGAGTAGCGTTGATTTGACGTCGACTCCTTTAGAGGGCGGCGATGAGTAGCGTTTATTTGACGTCGACTCCTTTAGAGGGCGGCGATGAGTAGCGTTTATTTTATGTCGTCTCCTATAGAGGGCGGCGAAGAGTAGCGTTGATTTGAGGTCGACTCCTTTAGAGGGCGGCGATGAGTAGCGTTGATTTGAGGTCGACTCCTTTAGAGGGCGGCGATGAGTAGCGTTGATTTGACGTCGACTCCTTTAGAGGGCGGCGATGAGTAGCGTTGATTTGACGTCGACTCCTTTAGAGGGCGGCGATGAGTAGCGTTGATTTGACGTCGACTCCTTTAGAGGGCGGCGATGAGTAGCGTTGATTTGACGTCGACTCCTTTAGAGGGCGGCGATGAGTAGCGTTGATTTGACGTCGACTCCTTTAGAGGGCGGCGATGAGTAGCGTTGATTTGACGTCGACTCCTTTAGAGGGCGGCGATGAGTAGCGTTGATTTGACGTCGACTCCTTTAGAGGGCGGCGATGAGTAGCGTTGATTTGACGTCGACTCCTTTAGAGGGCGGCGATGAGTAGCGTTGATTTGACGTCGACTCCTTTAGAGGGCGGCGATGAGTAGCGTTGATTTGAGGTCGACTCCTTTAGAGGGCGGCGATGAGTAGCGTTGATTTGAGGTCGACTCCTTTAGAGGGCGGCGATGAGTAGCGTTGATTTGAGGTCGACTCCTTTAGAGGGCGGCGATGAGTAGCGTTGATTTGAGGTCGACTCCTTTAGAGGGCGGCGATGAGTAGCGTTGATTTGAGGTCGACTCCTTTAGAGGGCGGCGATGAGTAGCGTTGATTTGAGGTCGACTCCTTTAGAGGGCGGCGATGAGTAGCGTTGATTTGAGGTCGACTCCTTTAGAGGGCGGCGATGAGTAGCGTTGATTTGAGGTCGACTCCTTTAGAGGGCGGCGATGAGTAGCGTTGATTTGAGGTCGACTCCTTTAGAGGGCGGCGATGAGTAGCGTTGATTTGAGGTCGACTCCTTTAGAGGGCGGCGATGAGTAGCGTTGATTTGAGGTCGACTCCTTTAGAGGGCGGCGATGAGTAGCGTTGATTTGAGGTCGACTCCTTTAGAGGGCGGCGATGAGTAGCGTTGATTTGAGGTCGACTCCTTTAGAGGGCGGCGATGAGTAGCGTTGATTTGAGGTCGACTCCTTTAGAGGGCGGCGATGAGTAGCGTTGATTTGAGGTCGACTCCTTTAGAGGGCGGCGATGAGTAGCGTTGATTTGAGGTCGACTCCTTTAGAGGGCGGCGATGAGTAGCGTTGATTTGAGGTCGACTCCTTTAGAGGGCGGCGATGAGTAGCGTTGATTTGAGGTCGACTCCTTTAGAGGGCGGCGATGAGTAATGGTTGATATTTGTGTGTTTATCGTCAGAGTTTATAGCTACTAAGTAATGACAGCTAATTAAGATAACTAATTAGCTAATTTGGCCTGAACTGGAATATGATTTAATCATCTTTCAAATAAACACAAATTATTAATTGATATTATTTTTATGGCACTTTATCTTAACTGAAATTTCATTATCTTGAGAGGCCTAGTCTCCCTCTTATTGTCTCCTCATCTCTGTTCCTCTCTCTCTCTCTCTCTCTCTCTCTCTCTCTCTCTCTCTCTCTCTCTCTCTCTCTCTCTCTCTCTCTCTCTGTTGGGCTTAAGTGCTTTGTGTTTCTTGGACGTCTTTAAGCTGGACACACACACATGCTCGCGCTGAAAAACCCTTCCTGAGACGGAGGCTTCACTCAAAGCACTGAGCATCTTGCAGGGCTTGTGTGTGTGTCCACTCAGCAGGCGTGTCACAGGGCTTAAAGCAGGCTTTGAGCTGAGTCCAGCTGACGGCATGGTTCGAATGTCACCGGCGCTGTTTCTGTCCCGCCGATCCCTGTGTGACAGCATGTCCTCAGCCGAGCGCTGACTGATGCTACTGCCAGACCGGAGAGAGAGGGAGGGAGAGGAGGAGGGGGGGAGAGAGAAAGATTCTGAGTAGCACCTGTGTGTCTCACTGCCAAGTCTCCAGGCATCTTGCAGCCTGTGCCAAGATGGAGGAAAGAAGACGAAAGAACAAGAAGGGATGAGCAGGCATATAGTCAGTCAGTCTGTGTGTGTGTGTGTGTGTGTGTGTGTGTGTGTGTGTGTGTGTTTGAGGTAAAGGAAGTCAAGTGTGTTCAGCGAGGCATGCTAATGCTGCTTGCTAACGTGTGTCTGCTGCAGGCTGTGCTCCTCTCTGGCTCAGCCAGACCAACCCACGCAGGGTCTCAGCAGCCTTCACTCACACACACACACACACACACACACGCGCACACACACACACTCACTCAAGTGTCCTCACCATAGTGTGCACTCTTTCAAATTGTGATTTTGATAAAAAAAAAAAAGAATTAATCATTTTGTGCTAATACACAGACAATTTTATACAACGTGGACTCAAACATTTGCCTTCTGTGTGTTATATTTCAATTGTCATATCAAAACCAAGGAACATTTGATGATATCAGTTGCATTTTACATTACAAGAAGATCTCCTGATAAACAAAGCAACAGTAATGGTCTAAAATGGAAAATGTCTTTGTATTAATATGTTGCTGCTGTTGGAACAAAACCTCTTATCTCCAAAATGACAACTTTACAGGAGAAGGTAAAACCATACTTTATTTTTAATATAAGTCAGTGGAACCAGATAACAATGACAATATTTACACACAATATAAATGACAGTAGGGTTTTTTCAAATTATCTCAAAAACTGAAATGGCAAAACTTGAGATGAGGTTTTGGTCCGAAAGCAGTGATATATAATAATGTTACTGTTTGGTAGATATAAGGTTTTGTTACAACAGCGACAGTATGTATGTTATTCCCAATACATAATGAGTTTTCAAACCTTACCCCAACCCTCATCTCCATTAAAACGAACGTGTCACCCTTCAGTTTCACAAAGAAGAAATATGTAGCTTTTTTTTTTGGTTCTGACATTGTAGATTACAGTGTTTTCACTGGACTCTCATCCCACTGTCTAGATAGGGCTGAACGAGTCATTATTAAATCAAAATTGTTAAATCGTAATACCTTCAATTTTAGTTCTTGCCTTTTATCAAGGTTTAAAGTGGCGAAATGTAAACTAATAGCACAGAGCTTGTGAACTGCTGGCGGATGAGTTAGACCAGACACTCGTGCAGTGACATCACAACCACAACTATCCAGCAGTAGCTGTCAGGATTGTCTGGAGCTAGAAAAAGAGGACGTTCTGGAACTCTTGGCCAAAGTAACAGACCTGGAGTTCAGGCACCCCAGTATTGGTTAGAAAAATCATAGATTTTTTTCTCTCTAAATAGTTCAGCCGTGTGTCTGCATACACAATTCCGTCTCCCTGCACACAAATAAATGCACACACTGTAGCTCTCCACCACCGTCCCAGCCCCCACTCCCGACCAAACATGTTCAGTTCCATCCCACACATACACAGATGCAGTCACTGGCCAGCTTGTTGAGCATCCCCCACCGGCCTTGTGGAAGCCCTGGAGCTGTGATGATGCATGAGTACAGAGTGAGACACTGAGTCTCTGACACATCCAGAACAGCAGAGAGGAGCAGCCCACCAGAGACTCTGAAGAGCACCAGTTCTGCACAATGCCTTGCCTAATCAGCCTGATCTGGAACCCAGAGAGAGGCATTTGTAGGCTGAGTCTCTTTCACTGGGCTTTGATTGGCTGTAATAGGCTTAAGGAACATGGAGACTGATATAACGCAGGCATATCATAGACATATCCATATCAAAACAGGACCTGCATCACCGCCTGGCAGAATCTTTAGTTAGTTAAACATCTTTTTTGTGATGAAGACGCTAAGGTAGAGTGTGATGCATATCAGTTTGTAAATGATTCATTTTTTGAAACACTGAAGGATTTTGTCTGCCAAGCACACAGACCTGACAACTCAGTGACTTCCAGGTCAAACGACAGAAACAGATTCAGACAATTACAAGACAGGTGAGCTTGATGATGCACTGCAAGAAATAGCATCTTGTCCAGTAAAATTAATCTTGAATCTAATCGAAATATCCAATATTTCACCTTTTGAGATTTAATTTATTTCCAAACATTTTTACTTGTTTGTGATTTTATTAAGTGAAATTATTCCCCTATATTGGCAGATAAATTTGCTTGTATTAAGAAATGTGCTTGAAGCAAGCTAAATCATCTGCCAGTGTAGTGAGATGATTTTGCTTAATAAAATTACTTAAAACAGGTAAGAAATGTATAGAAATCAGCAAAATAATCTTAAAAGTGCACAACACCTCAGAAAATAAGAATACATGTATCGACTATAAGATAATTTCCCTTGACGAGAGAGTTTTTTGCAATGTGCCTGAAAGTTCAACCCATCAGTCCATAAACCCACCATGAGGTGAATCGAGTGCTTTAAGGTATGCATAATACTCACCTACAGACAAAAGGGCTGCACTGACAGCTATTAGTGTACTGTATAGCATTTCTCTAAGCCACAAGGCCACTGCATCACGCTGGCTGATGTGATGGAAGTGTCGGCCTTTGGCGTGTGTCTTTTTAAATGAGCGGACTAATGTAATCTGTTCAGGATCAAAGCTTTTGGGTTCAGCCAGTGAAGAACAAGTGATCTGTAAGGCCAGATAGGTCCAATCAGAAGCTCAGTGGCTGGACTCAAAAGCAAGAAGCAGGCCTTCTGTATCAGTTCGGCATGTGTGGATTGTCAGAAATCAGCTCAAAGGCATGGTTAATGGAATGTGTTCTTTTCCCTGTTTGGAGCAGGGCTGATGGGGCGGGGGTGTCTTTTTTTTTTTCTTTTTTTTTTTTTCGCATCATTAGTGTGTATTCATTTATTTTTCTCCCATACTAGAAGTTTAATTTAGATAGAGATGTTATCAGGCAAACATCTTGTATCAACAGTGTAGTTTTCTTCCCGCCTAAGGCTGTGTGTCAGATTTATTTAAACTTCGTTTTTTTTCTTTAATGTGACAGTGAATCTTGTCCTCTTAGTAATGTGTCAAATAGCTTTTTCCTGAACTTAAACCAACACGGGGCAGTGCGGAACGTCGCATTGGTGTATTTGTGCTCCGATTGGTTTCCCTCCAGGGCAGAGTTGTGGTTTTAGATGGCGGCCACTTCCAGGCCTGACAGGGTAACTCGGAATCCATGTGTGGATAAACAAAGAAAAACCCAGATGATGACATAATGAGATGGAGGTCAGGAGCCTGATTGAGGAACCTTGTTTTCCAGCAGGCTGAGAGGCTGCCGATTACTCAAGATGGGTAGAATCCAGTGAAAACAGATCACCTCACCATGAACCCTGTGTACGTCAGTATGGTGTGGGGGGTGTGGGGGCACCTTTCAGCACCTATTTAGCTGCCATAACATCCGGGCAGTGCGCAGGGGAGAAACCTGCAGATTGCTTTTGGAGAACAGGCACGTTAAGATTTGCCAGACAGGTCAGACGGGTCTCTGTTGCCTGAACGAGCGCTGGGACTGAAGCCATTTTACACAGATGTGAAGGATGGCTGATTATGTGGTTAACTGGACAAGGAGAAATCAAATTAACAATGAACGGGTGGTTTAAATAGTTGTTCTGGAAAGTACAATTTGCCAAACAGACTTCCAGTAGTCGCAAATGAACAGGGGTCCAAACACAGTTAAACATTTTGTGGATGAACACTAGAGCTGAATGATATTGGTGAAGAAATTATGTTGCAATATTTCAGTAATTTGCAGTAAATATTTTGATATTTGTAGGAAAAAAAAAAATATATATAGTAATTTTCTGGATGTTTGTGTGTTTGTTTAACCATTTTCAAGCCTCTCCTCGAGGAAGCCCAGTATTATATGTAGTTAAAAAGCAACTCCTGGTTTGACCAATCAGTGCTTCAGTAAATTGAGCTCATGATGTAATTGATGATATTAACAAGTCTCTGTGGCGGCTCTGAAGGTGTCAAGGAAATTAACAAACATATACTTTTATAGTAATAACTTGATAAAGTCTAAGCTAAGTCCAAGTCATGACATCACTTGGTAATCAGCATGGAGTTGTCTCGGCATTCTTATTACACTGCTTAAACTGGGAGCTGTAGTAACTAATGAATTTCTGAAGTATGTCACAAATAGATGATCGTACAAGCAGCAGTCTGTGTAGCACCCTAGGCACCAATTTCAGCTTATAGATTACAGATAGAACGAAATAACATTTATCCAGACGAATTTTCCTTTAGGGCTCTGTTGGAGCACCCCACACTCTTTCTCTCTCACTTTCTCTTTCATGAGCACTGCTGGCCCTGATCTCTGTTCATCTTCTTTTTTGTCTAGCTTTCCTATTTCTGTCCGCGTGGTGGACTGGACCCGCAGGCATAACTGGTTCAAATAAACGCCACACAGGGCATCCGGAGAGTATAACAGCTGAGGGGATTACAACTCCAAAAAAAAGAAAAACACCTTTCCTTTTTTTTCACCTTTTGGCGGAGCTGTTTTCTCTTCCCCACTCCCTTTCAGACAAAGCCAAAGCTTCTGGCCTGGGTCACGCTCTCCTGACCGCCTCTGTTGACTCTTTCTCTTAGCCAGCCGTCGGTTCAGCCCAGAGTTCAAAGCTGGTAAAGCATATGCTTTTACGTGCCCCTGCATGCCGGTCTGTCCAAAAGTCTCCACCACTTTTATCTTAAATAGGGGTTAGTGACAAAACAACTTCTTCCTATGTGGAAATATAATGTAGGGTTAATATAAGTAAGGTGTTTTTATAATATTTAATATATAATATAAGGTCACCCTGTTTAGAAAATACTAAACGTCATCAGATTTGTCTGGATTTCAAATGAGTCTTAGATTGTTCCACCTAGTATTGGTATATGCATTGCAAACCAATACAGTTTTAAAGTAACATTTCAAAGTCAAAATGTTATTTGTCAGCAAATCTTAAAAAAACTGAAAAGCTCTGCTTGTGAAAGCATTCAACCCTTTCTGACTAATACTTAGGTAGAATCACTTTTTCTGCAATAACAGCCATATACGACATTCACCTTTTTGTTGTTCAGCCTGTTTTAGCCATATTTTGGGATCTTTGTCCTGGTAAATGGTGAAATTTCTCCCAAACTGTTTTTAGCCGGGTCATCTTGGTGTTATTTTGCACCATCCTTTAGTTTTAACAGGACACCCAGTACTGGCTGAGGAAAAGCATCAACAATACGAAACTGACACCCCAACGCTTCACTGTTGAGATGGTTTGAGAGAACACCATATCTAGGCACAGCCTGGGTGGTACATTGCAGCTTCCATTACTTTACGATCAATCCAACGGTGTTCACTGGGATATCCAAACACTTGATATTATTTTATGGCTTTGCATGTCTGTAATTTTATAATTTCTTTGTAAAGTGTTCTTCGGTTTTCATTTTCATAGTCTGATCCATGACGCTCGAATTAAGGGATATTTTATTCAGAAAAAGGGACTTTTTATGTCAATTGTAAGGTAAATGTGCCCTTGTACAAGCAAAATCTTTCATCTAAGCTTTATAAACCTTTTTTTTGTTTAGATCATTTGTAAATTTTGTCCAAGAATACTTAAATCACCTAAACATTTTCATTTTGAGCGTCAAACTTTTAGAATGAAATATAAAACAGCACAAAATATCAGTATCATTTGTAATTCATATGAATCTGGTGCCTTTCAGAGAAGTTAAATACTTTCGCAAGGCACTTTGAGTGTAATATGAATAAATGTAGTTTTTCATAATCCAGTCTTTTTGCAGGTACTATTAATAAATAACACAATTACACACAAGTACCATATCCTGTACTTGCCAGTTTGAAGGTATGTTTACCTTTTTTTGTCTTTTTTTTTTCCCTCCCAAGCTGTTTCCAATGAAATTGCCTTATTCTGTAATTTTGCTTCAATGCTGAGACTGGAAATGTATTAAATTCACAAGTTGTACTTGTGTGACTTGCCATTGCAGGTAAGGGAATATATGCTGCTCCCTGTTCTGTAGTGTTGTGCTGCATTAGCTTTTACTTGATAAACTGTTACTTTGACTAGATGTATATATGACCCGCCATCCTTCAAGGCACGTGGAAGACAAGCGTCGAGACCGTTCTCCGTACTGGCACCCAGATGGTGGAACGAACTCCCACTGGCTGTCCGTACAGCAGAGTCTCTTGCTGTCTTCAAACGCAGCCTGAAGACGCATCTCTTTACACAGCACTTAACTGAGCACTGAATTAAGTACTGATTGTAAATATTGCACTGCACTGATGTAAAGTACTGCACTGTTCTGTGTTCAACTCTGTTTCTTTTTCTCTGAGTATCAACAGTGGCTATTTGTTTCTAGCAGTATCTGAGCTCAGAACTGTCTTTCTCTCTAACCTGCTGGTAACTAGCAAAGATACTTTCTCTAGATAGACAAAGCACTTCTTGTAAGTCACTCTGGATGAGAGCGTCCGCTAAATACTGTAAATGTAAAATTTGTGCTTTTACATTGCACTTACAATTCTTTTCATTACTGTTATTCCAGAGCAAGTAATGGTCTAGTCCAATCCTTTGGGGACCGGAGTCAGTCCACGGTCTTGTTCTGTCCCAGTCCCTAACGCATTTGAAGCTAGCCATTAGCACCATGACCCTCTGGTCTGCAGGCTCTGTTCCGTCGGCTAATAGACAGCTGCAACTGAGGCGCAGGCTGTGTTCGGTGAAGGCTGAACAGAATCATTAGAGTTAATCTGATAATCTGAGATCAGATGTGATGTCTGATAGCCCTTGTTAGCCGTGCTCGGCTCATGCTTTCTGTCCTCCAGACAATGGGCAACCCCCCCTTCCCGACGGGCCAGCGGATTGTTCTGGCAAGGTCAGCGCTAGCAGCGCTAATGACTAGCAGGGGAATAGTACCCAATCTGATCAAAGTTCTGATAGCTGTCCCAAAGCTGGTGCTAAGTCTCTCCCTCCCACAGACTAACCCTGAGGGTGGGTTACCTGGGGAAGCGCACACATGCCTTTCCAGTACTGCTGCTGTTTTAGACTCTTAGGCTAGGCTTAGCTGGGTGTAGCTGTGTAGCGTGTAGTGTATCGAGCTTTGCGTGCAGGTGTAATCCACCCTCTTCCTGTAGACTGAAGGCTAGGATTAGCAGCGGAAGGTGAGCTCTTTTGACTGAGGCCTAGGAAAGGAACGCAGAGGCATCTTCACATATTCAACAAAAGACTGGTTTACAATGCGGTTAAGCTTGTCACGTTAAGGCCTGTTCCTGTGGTTGTTGGTAAGAAGTTTGCCTTTAACCCTAAAAGAGTTTTTACTTTTTTGCCATACTAGAATACAGCATGTAATCGTGTAGTCATGAAATGGCATACAGTGTGTGCAAAAGTTTGGCCAAATGATGTTTTGTTCTTTTTTCTAAGCGATGATAAGTGAAAACATCCTCTACTGAGAACAAATTTCTGCACAGTTTAATGCACAATAACTTTGTTTGCTAATTGAACATATTAGGAAAATAATTTAATGTAAAATGTGTTCTGTACAAAAGTGAAAATAACTTAAATGACCTTCTACTAGGAATTTAAAAATGGTATTTTTCTGTAAATTGTAGAGCACACTTTCTCTTTATTTGCAAATGTTGAGACTTAAAAAACAGTTTTTGCAGTAAAATTCCACTTTTAAGTTCCCTGTAGAGGATGCATTAAGTTATGTCACTTAGAAAATATCTCATTTGAATAGAACACTTTTGCATACAGCTGTATTTAATAATGTACATGGTGGTTTGTTTGTTTACATTCTGTATAGACAAGTTTCAAGTCTGCACTTCCAAATTTTGAGGGTATTACATGAGGAACAAATCAATTATATCAGGTTCCTGTGGTTTGTTTCAAAAACCTCTGTTTTGTATGGCAGATGTTGGTTTTCCAATGACTTCACAAACACAAAATGACTTTTTTGGCAGTATCTAATCAAATTGACTTTAATTTCCAGCACTTAAATTTCATTACCTGAGTCAAAAAAAGACAAATGGCTTTAACTCCACTGTGGTAAGATTAAAGTTAAGCATTTCTTCCCTATCCAGCTCTGGCAAATATATGATCATTATGCAGAAATTAACAGGATAATCACACACTCAAGACTGTCTCATTGAGAGAGTTGTTTACTCTCAGCAGAGGAGATGCTTTAGACAGACATAATTATGTTTGTAATGCATTATGGTTGTAATACATGTTGACAACCCCTAGGGAGACATTTTTCCCCCCCATCTTGAAAGGCAGAAGTGGGGCTTTGAATGCAAAGATGAGGGTGCCATCAAAGTAATTACGATTTCATTCAAGCCCCTCTCCGAATAACCCATGGAAAGCACAAGCACAGATAAAGAACGTTTGCCTCCACTTCAGATGGCTGCTTTTTTAAAAAAAACGAGCAGCTCTGTAGCTCTTAGGCGAAAGAACATTGGTTTTGCTATACTGGAGATAATGCACGAACCGCAGTATGAACGCTTATACGCTCTTAAAAAGATCAAGGTGCCGAAAAGGGTTCTTTGGAGTGATAAAAAACCAAACCTTTCAATGCTTGGCTGTTTTTGTAAATGAGGTATGTGATGACAAATGTCCTTAATCGTTTAAAGCGCACATATCCTATAGTTTTGTTCTCCTTGAGGTCCACTTTTGACATTTGAGTGGTTTTATGTACCAAAAACAGTCATAATTAGTCTTTTTTCAACCTCTTTTTACCCCTCCAAATTAAACAGGCTGTGTCTTTAAGACTGGGGTATGTTAATGACCTCTCTTCTGATTGGCTGTGCTGTATAAAATACTTTATTGTACAGTCCAAACTGGAGGACTTCTTATAACCTTAGTTTAATGGGTGAGGCTAAACTACTCTAAGCTGAATAGGTGAATGTACACCGATCAGGCATAACATTATGACCACCTCCTTGTTTCTACGCTCATTGTCCATTTTCTCAGCTCCACTTACTATATAGGTGCACTTTGTAGTTCTACAATTAGAGCCTGTAGTCCATCTGTTTCTCTGCATACTTTATAAGCCCCCTTTTACCCTGTTCTTCAGTGATCAGGACCCCCATGGACCCTCACAGAGCAGGTACTATTTGGGTGATGGATCATTCTCAGTACTGCAGTAACACTGATGTGGTGGTGGTGGTGGTGGTGGTGGTGTGTTAGTGTGTGTTGTGCTGGTCTAAGTGGATCAGACACAGCAGTGCTGTTATAATGTTGTGCCTGATCGGTGTATGGAAATGTGTTTTGTGACATCACAAAGCAGTTAATTTAAAATGCACCCTAGTTTCCATGTGTATGTTTAAACTTTAATATACACACTACATTACACTCTTTAAAAAAATGGGAAGGTAAATTGGGCTTTCCACATTATGGGCCTTTAAAGAACCTCTATATAATGTAATGTAAAGGCTTTTAACTGTACATACAAGCTATTAACTCTTTACTTTTAAGATTGTAGATGACTATTTATGTCTTTGTATTGTATTGGCAATGTCATCCACTGGACTAAATAACCTATTATTTACATTATGCAACCTTTTAATTCAGACCTGAACTTTTGTGATGTTTAATTAGTCAGCAATTGAGCCTTTTTGCTCCACAAACAAAAAGTAATCCAGGAGACCTCAAAAACAGGCACATATTTAAAGGCTTGTAAATCTAAATAGTCTCCCTCAGTCATGTGGCTGTGTTTTTAGGAGCGCTTTTGGCTCGGGTTCAGCATCCGCATCAGATATTATTGGAACACACTCTGTAATGAAAACAAACAGATCAGGTATTTATTGACGAGGTGATGAAGCGAGTGTTAGCATTTCCGCAGAGAGAGAAAGAGAGAGGGAGAGAGACGCAGCGATGGGCAAGGAGAAATAATTGTTTATTGATCTGGCAGCTGCATTTAGGGAGTGCATTAAATCTGAGGACAGATTGTTGGTGGCTGTCGGATGGAGGGAGTGAGCGAGGGAGGAAGCGAGTGATGTTCTGCAGATACTGAGTGGAGCATGAAAGGAGATTCTGCTGCTGCTCACCTGCAATGACCAATGACCGCTATGCAGTGTGGGCCCCTCGGTGTATGTATGTGAGAGAGAAGGGAACAAATGTTGTAATAGTATTGTCCACACATATGCTATATGCTAAATAATAATAATAATAATTATTATTATTATTATTGTTATTATAATGAAAATAATGAGAAAATAGTTTAACATTCTCTGGGGTCCGTGATCTATGGGGATCCATTGTTTTTTTTTTGCGATAATGCAGTTCAGAAATGTAGAGTCACCCTTTTGATTACATCTTATTGCAGGGTTATTTGTGACTAGAGTTATGAGCCTATGAAGAGGGGCTAATATACATGTCACCTGCCGCTCACAGTGTATAACTGGTGCATTGTGTGTCCCTCTACATTTTATATGACCAATTGAACTGACCAATGGACACTCAGGGAATTATAAGGACTGACACCAACATTGGAAACCCTTCATTCACTCCACATCAGAGACAAATATGTTGTGTAAAGAGTTTACAGCTGCTGAAGTTGCTACAGCAGTTTTGGAAAGTAGTGGGGGAAAAAAGAGAACAAAGCATTTTAATATGAAACATTTGAGTATCATGTTATAAGCAAGTGTCTTTAAAGGCAAATTTAAGAAGATAAGCAAAAATCAAGAAAATCCTCTCAGACCCAGAGCAGTAATAAGCTGACATCCAAGCAGCTAGTTACTATGCAGTTTATTTTACTAGTACACAATGGTTCTCTCTTATTTGTGAGGGGAATTCCATTGATTTTTCAACATTTCTGCATAATTCAGTCATTGAGATGTAAACAAAGTAATTCGGAGTGGTTTGATGGGAAATGATTAATTGTAGAGGATCCTATCAACTAATTTTTCTAACAGTGGTAGTGATGGGAACCAGGGGTCAGGATGTCTGCAAAGCAAATACAGCCATTTTATTTGCAATCTAAAATGACCAGTGAGCCTACATATGTCTTCTGAATTTCTATATGTAATGTTAATAATGTTAAAATAGCATGATCTGAAAAGAAAATCACACACACACACACACACACACACAGGCCACTTTATTAGGTACAAAATGCTAGTAAAAGTTTAGACCCCCCTTTTGCCTTCAGAACTGCCTTAATTCTTCATGACATACTTTCAACAAGGTGTTGGAAACGTTCCTCAGAGATTCTGGTTGGTTATTCGAGTTACTGTTTCCTTTCTATCATCTGGAACCAGCCTGCCCATTCTCCTCTGACCTCTCACATCAACAAGGCATTTTTGTCCACACAACTGACCGCTCACTGGATATTTCCTCTTTTTTGGACCGTTCTCTGTAAACCCTAGAGATGGTTGTGCGTGAAAATCCCAGTAGATCAGCAGTTTCTGAAATACTCAGACCAGCCCGTCTGGCACCAACAACCACGCCACGTTCAAAGTCCCTTAAATCCCCTTTCTTCCCCAGTCTGATGCTCGGTCTGCACTTCAGCAAGTTGTCTTGACCACCTCTACATGCCTAAATGCATTAGTTGCGGCCATGTGATTGGCTGATTAGCTATTTGTGTTAACAAGCAACTGAACACCTCATAAAGTGGCTGGTGAGTGTATATACACACCATGTGTTTTAAAAATGGTTTTATGCCAAAAGCTTCTTAAAACTGTCACAAAACAATGTCTTGTCCAATGATACTGGGCAGTAACTTTCTGTGTGGGAGCTTTTAGAGGCCCTAAAACATCAGATTTCTGGTTCCTATGAGAAACACAGTGAACAATCCTGACTTTTTGTTTTTGTACTATGGCCCATTTCTCTTTAAACGTCTCTGATGACTTTGTTTACATCCAACCATTTAATTGTGTGAAAATGGTCAGAATTCCCTTACAGGATGCTCACAGTTGTACACTGTTCTAGAAGTACTGATGATACTCTATGAAAACATGTGGTGACACATTTGTCACAATCTGCTGTATCTATCTTCCAACCTATTGCCACAACTTAAATGCTTAATTCTATGCACATACAAGTACAGTTCCAGCAGAGATTATAGCTTAATAGCACTAGTGTAACTAAAGAAACTTCTAGCTTAGCAACTTTTAAATCCCATGACAGCTGCAGCGACACAGTTAAACTTGTATGTCCTGTGTGGAGCCATTCTTTGATCTGAACCATTCAATAAAAAACAGAGTTTTATCATCTAGTCAGGCAGTGAGCTAGGGAGCGAGTCTGGATGACCCACAGAGGCTTTGAATCTGAGACGTATTCATTTGCAAGTGCACGACAGCAGACAAAACATTGGAGCTCTTCTTCAGTTACCTCTCTCTCTCTCTCTCTCTCTCTCTCTCTCTCTCTCTCTCTCTCTCTCTCTCTCTGTCTCTCTCTCTCTTTCTTTTGCTTTTTTGTCATACTGCATTGTGGAGACTGTCTCACTCCGAGGTAACGCGTCTCCAGCGTTTTTCTTTTGCTGTCAGAAAGAGATAATGCGAAAGTTATAGTCTAAACTGCCGAACCGGAGTCTGCCTGTCATTGTTCAGATAGTGGAAGCATCCTGAGAGGGACAACTGGCATTTTCGCTCTTTCTATTTCTAATGCATTATGGGACTTGTATTCCCTTATGCGCAGAGTGTCAGTATATGTGTGTGTGTCTAGCGCGGCTGAAATATGAAATGGAGGAAGGCCTGGCTACGCTCTGTTAGCCCGAGGGGTCAGCGGCAAGATGAGATTGTGATCTATAATGAAGCACTCTGTATCAAAATGGCTGCGGCGCAGCCTCTGAAACAGATATAGAAGAAGTCTTTTTCAGTCAGCTGTGGGATACAAGAATCTTTATTGTGCTTATCTTTTTTGCAAAATCCCGGTAGATGTCTGTTTCATACAGATTTATACAGTTAGCATGAAGATTGTGTGGGCACCACATATGGCAAAGTAGGCCGACCCATGTTGCAATTCCACTGGAATGTTCCATACGTGGAATGAGTGTGCTGTCATGTTGCCAAGATTAGCAGACATATTTTTTAGTATGATTTTCATCTCAAAAATAAAGACACATAAGAAACACTGAAAACATATAATTAGCATATCATTGTCCCTATTAAACAAAGACAAAATGGTCAATTTTTCCTTTTAATTTAGTTGCCTCATTTAGTAACCCACATGAAGATCCTGCTACAGCATCTCAATGGAGCTCAAAAACCTCAGCTTAATAATTTTGTTAATCTTGCTCTTGTGCTTCAGAACACCGGACTGATTACTGGACATTCTTCTGCAGGGTTTTCCAGTAGAAGAATTCATGGTTCTGTTTATTATAGCAGGTCGCTCGGGCTCTGATCCTTACACCATTATACTACCGCCACCATGTTTCACTATTGGTATGTTGTGCTTATTTTGGAATGCTGCATTAGCTCTTCTGCAATTCCACTGTTGACTCATCAGTCCATGGAAGAAGTGGGGAATGAGCCTTTATGTTCCTCTTGGATAGCAGTAGTTTTCACCTCGCAACTCTTCCTTCAGTAGCATTGTTGCTAAAACTAATAGTGGAGTCATGATTGCTGACCTTACCAGAACTGAGGCCTGCATTTCCTTAGATATTCATCTGGGCTCTTTTGTGACTTCCTGGATGAGTCGTCACTGTATTCTTTGGAATTTTGGTAGGCTGGCCTCTTCTGGGAAGATTGACCACTGTTCCAAGTTTTATCAATTTAGAGTTAAAGACTCTCACTGTGGTTTGCTAGAGTGTGCTTTAGTAAGGGTTTGTAACTGTTTCCGAAGTGGTATATTTCAATAACTTTCTCTTCTCTTCTGGATTTTGATCGTGGCAAAGTGTGCTGCTTGTTTGAGACCTTTTTACTTCTCATTGCTGGAAAAGTTCTATTTAAGTGATATTTAGATTCAACAGGGCTGGCAGTAATCGAGTCTGGCTGCAATTGATTCAAATTACCATCTAAATTTGGTAAATTGGTAGATTACTTATTCATTATATTTTCACACAGAACCAGTTGGTGTTACGTAATCTTTTTCCTTCAATACATGAAATAATCCTTAAAAATGTATTTTATGTTTTGTCTTTGTTATATATTGAACTTTGAAGATCTGAAGCATGACAAATGTGCAAAATGTGCAAAAACAGAAGAAATCAGAAGTTGGCAAATCCCTTTTCGATGCACTGTATTGTTATGTAAAGGAAAACAATACAGCAAAACTGGAAATGGAAAATTCCTATACTTGTCGTGAAGACTGAGGCAGCATTGTGGATACACACTGTGGTAGCATCATTGCTTCTTTTTCGCACTTTTATAAGCAACGTTAGGCTCTTTGTATCTGCATAATTTAATTAATATGTTAATATAATTTAATATGTTAAAACAACACTTTGTGTTGGATTGGATGCCAAACAATAGGCCTGGCTTTTTGCCAAGCAGACTTAACCAGGTGAAACTTGTTGACCAGCTGTCAGGTAAGGAAGTCATGTAATAGCATTGCCTTTAAGAGAGACTCACTTTGCCTTCTAGATGAGTGTGAAAGAGGCTAACAGATGTGCTGCAGATGTGAGCGCTTTAAAGGGCAGGGAAACGGAGGCTCCACGCACTCATTTTCCTCCTGAGGGCTGAAGTTCGTTTTGGTATTAGCAAGGCTGGGTTTTGGCTTACTCTGTCCCAAGGGTCCTGGTGGGCACGGCTGGGGTGGCCTCTGCAAATGCCAGCAGCAGAAAATGAGGGCTATGACTAGCCCCTCGGAGGCTAATTACTGCAGCATGAGTATGCATGAGGTGTTTGGAGGCAGGTTTTGCTTTTGCTCTTCTCTCGAAATGAGGCGCGAGAGTTTTCCCAGCACGCATCAGAAGTAGCTCAGTTTGCCTTATTTGGATGAAGTCCACGGGCGTGATGTGATTTCGTTTTCTTTTTATATATCTAGAGAAGGCTTCTGTCAGGAGTTCTGTCTTAACTCGAAGAAGATCACATGGGGGGGGCATGGAAATATGTTAGTATGGAAACTGGCAGGGTGACAGGATGTGCAGTTACCTTTTCCCCCAACTTTCTGATGAATTTTGATGAGCACTGACACATTTAAGACACTTAAGGAATGGTTTTGGGACTTTGGCGTTCCTGTTTTGTCTTTGCAGGAAGCGAAAGGCTGTCACCTTTTCTGCTAAGGTCACGTCTGCGTCCGATGCAGGAAGCACAGGCCCTAACCGGAGTGCAGTGAAGTTATCTGATGATGGAATTCCTTGGAACAGACATTGTAGATAAGGAAAGCGGTGGTGTCAGCCAGGTCACATCTAACTGGGTATGTCCCATGAATTGCAGTCAGGCATACGGCCAGAGAGGGGTGGCCATTGATTGTTGTGTAGGAACAGCTTGGACTGGTGTGTGATCGTGTTTTTGGAAAGCAACTTTAGTTCGAAGGAGTGTCAACTAGACACCATTTGTTGGAAATATTAGTGGCTGTGCTGTCTGTGTTTATAATGTGGCATTAACATTTCCCCATTTTGAATCATGGCTTTAGCTTGTCAATTAAAAGTAATAGTTTCCGATTTAAACAATTATCCTTTCTGAACTAAAAAGTCAAAATTGTCTGATCGAATATGTGGTGCAGTTTTTCCCTCTAAGTTAGCCAGAAGGTGGTTGCGAATTGTCCCGACCTAATCTGTCCCCTGATTTGACCTCATTTGAAGGTCTGTAAGCAAGCTGACTGGCTGTAGGACTAATTCCTTTCACCGATCTGATACGACTACTTTCATGAAATCTTCCAAAATGGAAATCTGTTTCATTAAATCAGCCGCTGTAGATTGCTATTGTTAGGGCTTTTTTCCTTTTGTGGATTTGTGGGTCGTTATACATCAGCATTGGTGAATCCGGAGCGTGTGCTGAAGTCACTAATTGCCGTGGTATTTGAGTCTGATAAGCTGGCTGGTAATTTAGGCTCGTGCAGTGCCTGCATACTCTGATATGAAGGATTACAGAGAGTTGGCACACCAGCTCCCCATCACTTTCCCCTTCATTGTTAAAAAAATGCTCAGTCCTTTGACAGTTTAATCAGATTTAGTCTAATCCGGACTCTGGCAAATGGAAGCATCTAGCAACGTTGTTCCACGTGGGCTGCTTTTGTTGTACACTCAGTCATCTTCCTCCACCAACCAGTTCCCTCTTGGTGGAGCCCGGCAGGTATGGGCCCTTTCTGAACAGCTTGGCTGCTTGGCGGAGATCCGAGCTGGTGCCTAATGCGTCATGTACAGCTAGCAATTTATCACCAGCGAACATCCGTGAGATCCGTTTCCCCGCCTGCTTCCCCTTCCACAAGCCCTTGCCTCAGTACCATGTGTATAGTGAGAGGAAACAAATATTCAGACACTTTTTTTTTTTTTGCTATTAAATATACTTCCAATTTATTTATCCACTTCAAATCTTTTTGTTTTTTAATTGGTAGGAGAGTGGAGTATTCAGTGCACAGTATGCAGAGTAATATCATTAGTACCTTGTCACAAAACTTTGGCAGTTGCACCTTTGAGATGATGTCTGTGATGATAAAATCGATTCGCAGTATTGTGGTTGGGAACGTTCTACTTGATAAATAAAGATTCCTTTGATGAACTTGCAATTTCAGAATTCTCCACAGCTTTTCAATAGAATTCAAGTCAGGAGATTTCAGTCTTCACGTATTCTCACTATATGTTTGAGATCATTGTCTTGCTGAAATGTCCATCTTCTCCCCTTTCTTGGCCAATGACATTAAACTTTCATCTAATATATCCCAGTACAGCACTTCATTCATGTTTCCTTCAGTAATATGTAATACCTTAGTACTGCAAAGAAGCAGTTCCATATCTCTTGAGATAATGTGTGCAGCCGTTATTTCTACAAACTTGATGGGCTGAATTATTGCCAGAGTTTTTGACTGACGAGTATGTTGCGTACATGCATCTTTGTGCATCTTTTTTAGCAGATCCGTGTAACTATTGTTCCTGCTTTCAGATTATCCTGTAACTTTTCTAGAGACTGCTGGCTTCACTCTTAGCTTCTTTGGTCTTAGAGCATGTTGTGAAATCTTGCATGGAGCTTCTTTCCAGGGATGATCATTTGTGGTTGAGTAAACTTTACTCTTGCATATTATCAAACAAATTGTACTGACCGAGACGTTTAAGATCTTAAGGTCCGCTTATGAATGATTTTTTTTTTCCCTTATCAGTTTTCAGATAATTTGAAATTTCATAGAAAGACAAATATGTTTTTTAATTTCCTTGAAATTTCAGTTTTGCCTTGTCTTACATTATCTCTTTATCATAATTACATTTTTTCCTGTTCTGTTCTTGCATAGAAAAAAAAAAGAATATGACTGGGGTGTAGTCCTTCCTAAATAGGATGTCTCTTGGGACCCTAAAATGTGGGAAACGACCGTGTCGGTGTTGATCTTTGCCATATTGACATCTCAGACTTTTTCTGATGAGTGTTTTTCTGGATGTTTTGATAAACCCAGACCCACCAAATTAAACAAAATAACCAAATAATGAAGGCAGCTCAACTGTGTCATGTAACAATATATTTGCAATAAAGCCGTAGTGTTTACGCCTCCCAACTCACAGCAGTTTAACCTGGCTCCAGTGTTCTGGAGTATAGTTTGTGCTTTTCTCAGGGACCACATCAGCAGCTTTTCCTCTTTATAATGTTGTTTTTTTTTCATTTGGCATCAAGATAGACAGAAGGAGAGAGAGAGAGAAACAGACAGAAAGAAACTGAACAAAACCTCAAACAAAGCCCTGCTGCCGCTCCGGTGAATGGTTGGCCTTTTTCGCCGACTCTTCTGTCTCGCCTTATCTCGTTGCCATGCTATTCTCCAGCTACAATAGCGGACAAAAGGATACCGCCGCTACCGTTGTAACTCATTTAAGATGGCGGACAACGTGGCGGAAGCTTCGCTCCGGGATCCGGAAATGAGTTCCCCTGGTGCACAAAAGCTCCACGGCGGCCTGTTACAGGAACACGGCTTTGTTAAATTGCCACACACGCATGCACTTTGTGTCTGTCAAACCTAGGCTGTAACTGACATCACGGCAATTTATTTTCCCATTAGCTGGGGAAAAAGGGCAACTTGAAATTCTGTTCTTCAGCGAAAGGCGCGAGTGTCACACAAAACATAATTACTTTAATTGAGTGGCCCGAGCTTTTATGGCATTGATAAGGCCGTATTGATTTCCGTGTTTTCTGGACAATTGCCTGCCGCATGTTGGTAATGGCTGGATGGCTGGGTAGCTGGGGCTGCTCCCAAATAGAAAACGCCGGTCACTCAGTTTTCAGGCAGATTCACTGTGCAGCCCTGTGCTGTCTTTACCAGGCTGTAGAGACGGAGGGAGATTTTAAAGGCAGTTATTGACTTGAGAGCCCTGTTGTCCTGTTATAAACATGGCTGAGCTTAATGACCACCGTTATTAAAGCATTGTTCTCAGTCAGAGCGCTCTCACCGAGTTTCTCTCATTCTTTTCTCTCCTCCACACCTATACTCTCTTTCCCTATCTCTCGTGCTCTCTCTTTCTCTCCATGTTCCCTTGCATGATTTTGCTCTCCATTTTTCTCTTTCTGTTGCTCTCTCTCTCTCGCTCTCTCTCTCTCTCTCTCTCTCTCCTTTTGATTTTCTGTCTTTTTCACTTTGTTCATCTCTCTTGACGTCTTTACCGACTTTCTTTAAAACATAACTTCCAACTGGATATGCGTCTTGGCCGAGCTGAGTGGGTGTGGGTAATTACGTTTTAATGATACACTTTAGACTGAGCGTGTCTTCATTTTCCAGCGCACGCATATTATTTCACTGTAATCTAATTGTGTGAAAATAATTTAGTAAGCATAAAGTATCTAGGCCTGCATGCTCTTTTTTGCTCTCTCTCTCTCTCTCTCTCTCTCTCTCTCTCTCTCTCTCTCTCTCTCTCTCTCTCTCTCTCTCTCTCTCTCTCTCTCTCTCTCTGTATCTAGTGTATGCATCCTTTGGGACTGTCCTGTTGTCAGTAGTCTGACTAAATCTTACAGCAGTAATATGTGACATCATCTTAAAGGATTGGGACAATGACTAAGTTCTTATGACTGTGTTCTTAGTATCAAATGCCTTGAGTTCCGTAAGGATGTCTGGTGACGGGATGTTGTAACTTCAGAATTGAACAGTCACCAAATCATGAAACTAGATCCACAAGGATTGTGCTTTTGAAAAAATGGATAAGTGAGGTATAAAACAGGCCATTATGAAAATCTAGACTAAAAAACTGAGAAGTTGTCTGAAAGCATGGCCTAGTTAATATATTAGACAGCGCAAATTTAAATGCGATTGTAGACAGATGATTGTTTTATTCTGACATACTGTTGTTTTATGTTGTCATTTTTTAAGTCATGTGTTCATCATTTCATGACTGCTGTAATTGTCGCTGTGTGGACCATTCTGTGGAATTAATCTACAGTATGAATTTTTTTAAAATATATTTTTGATTTCTTTTATAGTGAAGTTGAAAGATTTAGATTTATCTAGGGTTAGGGGTGATTTTTTTTTTTTTTTTAATTTCAACTTCAACAAATGCTGTCTAACAATAATAATTGTCGCTGTTTGTTTCTGTAATGAAATTAACTTTTTCATGTAATGAAAATATGATTTTATGTGTGTACAGCTGTTTAAAGCTAATCGTCTACAGGCTAGTGTTTTTGCTCAAAATTATGCTCAAAAATGCTGTTATGGTTTTAGTAATGACAAAATGGACCTTTTAGTCACTTATTTTCACAAAATAAAAATGACGGTATCAAATTTGAGTGCAACTCAGTTAAAAGTGTAAGAAGTGTTTTCAGCTCTGACTGTGAACCAGTTTGGTAGAATGATCTGTATATAGTAATTGAACAGCCACTATACTGTCTAGTTTTACTCAGCACTTTTTTGCACTCTCAGCTTGATGATGGGTTGAGTCAGGTTTGGACAAAATGTTCCAGAACTGTGTTCAGTTCAAGTTTGACAGGATGAGGGAAAAATTTCAGATTTGTTTTTCAGAATCTGATTGGGTGCGATTGCTCTCATCTCTAGTCAGCCAGCGGAACGTGCGCTATAGGAGCGCTCAGACTGTGCTTTCCTCAAACAGGACCCCATAGCGAGTAATGTTGGCATTAGCTGTAGCTAAGACGTATGCTTTGCTTCCTTGCTTAGTTTCTAGGGCACAAAATGTACATCACAGATAATGAAATTTCAACAATATATCAGATTTAAATAAAACACCACCATAGTTGAAGGGGATATATCAGATCAACATAATGTTTAGCACTTGAATTTGTTAAGCCACGCCAAAAATGCCAACATAGACCTTCATAAGGGCAAAATATTTAGATTAATTTTATTTATTCATTTGAAACCAACGGGCAAACCGTTTGCATTCACACTCCATATTATGAATGCGTTGTGCTTTTTATTGGCTAGAAAAAGTTAAAGAAACCCCCCAAAAAAGTGCGCTGATACCACAGCAGTGACTGCAAAAATGCAGGTGATGTGATATTGTTTGTAATTCAAGGCAAATATTTTCCTGCCTATAATGGCTGGAAGCGAGAAGGGGGATGCAAGTGCGGAGAAAAGCAAGATTTATTATGGGCAAATCCAGGGTTATGGTCGATACAGTCCAGGGTCATAGAGCCAACGTGTAGAGATCGATGGGCAGACGTAACTCAAAGACCACACAAATATCCAACGCAATCAAACAATTAGCACAAAGACAAACATACATCTATACAGAGACCTGCAATGACACGGGGGAAAACACAGGGCTGAAATACAACAGAGTTAACAAGGGACAGGCGGAAAACAGGTAGAATGAATCAGGGTCGGAGTCAAGAAAACAAAGGGGCAGGACTGAAAACCAAAACAAAGAAGCACATGGACGATAAAAAGTAAACAAAAAGCACATGGAGGAGAGGGAGGAGCCAATCGTGACACTGCCACATGTATGATACAGTCATTACCAATTCTACCCATTACCTGTTCTAACTTACTGACTGTTGCTCTTTATTGTGACATCATCTGCTGGGTTGCGAGGATTAAGTAACAAACCCGACATTGAGTCTAGACAGAAAACTACATGAGTCTGTTTGTGAACGGTCAGTGATTTGCTCTCATTGTGGAAGTGTATAGCACAGCCTCATAACTGGCCAGCAGATGCCAGCTGAGAACAAACAGTGAGGACCACTCAGAGAAATGATGACATTGAGAGGATTTGTGTGTGTGTTTATGCCCTAGCAGTGCAGGCTGTGGAAAACGTTGAGTCTGTGAGGCACAGGTTTTCTGGCAGTGTAAATAATGGCCTCCTCACAGCCCATAATATGTGATGCTGTGCAGAAATGAGTCTGATGACGAATCGGCATCCGTCAGAGACTAAAAAAACTGTGGCACAGGGAAAAATTTATGGAAAAGCAAAGAAAAAGTAAAACAATAGTAGGGAAAGAAAAGTCAGAGAACATGAAAATTAGGCTGTCAGTAATTCTTAGCTATAGACTCTCTCACTCACTCTCACTCTCTCTCTCAGTGAGAAATTGCAGTGCTTGGATTGGGAGGCAGGAGAGAGGGGACTGTTGTGAGAGAGTGAGGGAGAGAGAGACGAGCAAAAAAAAGTATCTGATTATCGCTTGAATAATTAGTACTATAATTATAATTATGGTTGTTGTTGTGTTGTCATCATAGTTTAGTTCTATTTCTTTCCTTTTTTTAATTTATTTTTACAAGATATTTATTTCAATGTATTCAGATGCTTCGCTGCTTCTACTTCACTGATATGATGCTGATGTGTTACTGAAGTTCACTAAAAAGTATGAAAGTTAAAAGCTTTATCGTTTGAATTATGTTAGATTTGGACACTATTTAAATAGTCTTCTTTTTTTTTCTCTCTTGTCCAAACCTGAAATGCCACTTTTGACCATTTTGCCCCCAGGTTTGAAATTTTGGGTCAGTTTTGGGCCACTTTACTTCTTGGTTGCGGTCACTCTCCTCTGAGATAAAGACGAAGAGAGAATAAGAGCGACTGTCGTGACTCTGCCCTGTTTTTACTCTGTTTCAGACATGCTGTTGTGACTATAAACAGATTCGGTAAATCCGCAGTTGTTCCTACACTGTAAGCCAGTGAGGTGTTGAAAGGTGGGATGTTACCCTGCTGTGGCAGCCCCGCTTTCACTGTGTCAGTGCTGATTTGCAGCCCAGGCGAATGTGCTCTTGCTGGCACTGGTACCTTTTTTGTGGTTTTACAACAGGCACAAGCTCAGCTGTGCTCATCTGACAGGCAAAGGCCTTTTTATCATCAGTTGATGGTCTTTAATAGGTTATACTCCTATAATTATATAGCTTTATCTTAATGTTGCATTTTGAATGTTTGGAGCCATCTGCCACTAGTTTGACAGATGTGTTCAGACATAATCATTGAATATAAATTGCTGAGACTATGTTGCTAAAGTCTACATAGTTAAGCAAAATGATTTGGCACAAGATAAACTTCTCCACTGTCACTGATGTAATGATATGTTGTTTTTAATTAGTGCTATCACTATGCCTGTGCAGCATAAAGTGTGCCTTGATGTGTCTGCAGCATATGCTCCTGCGCACAGGACCACCTACCAGGGTTTACCTGGAGTCGTCAACAACAAAAAAGAAAGCGAAAGTTTAGAGATGAAGTTTAAGCAATGTTCATAAAAAAAGTTATTACCCATTAATGCATTCCTCAAAAGAATTATTTTTAAAAATTGTGTAAGATTTTTTTGTGAAATTGAAAGAAGTAGCATTATTGAGTCAGGAGAAAAAAAACCTGAAATCTTAATTTATCAGTCAGACGTCGGATCGGATTTTACTGGATTTTTGACGGGTTTATGTATTAACCTCACATGCTCAGCCTCAAAAGATGCTCTTTTGCAAAAACGGATGAAGATTCATTCACTCTGGGAAGAGGTCTGAAGCACAGTCCACGTTACAGAATGTTCTTCTGCACATATTGCCCCATGCATTTCCACATTTCCACCAGAGAGGTCTCCAAATCCCCAAATCTTGCACAGTGTAGCTTTAAAACATTGGATTTAAAGCCACAGAACAGCCATGGTGTCTGCTGCCCTTTTTTAAAGAAAACCTCCCAACAACACTCTACTGAGACATTACCACAATTTAGTTTTAACACAGCATTTACATTACAGCAGAACGAATTACCTCTCTGACTGTTGGCCACTTTGTGGACATCAAATCTGCTATTCAAGCAGAGTTCCAGGCTGGTTCTGGGCTCTGATGATTTGCGAGAAAAGTTCTAGTCTTCTATACAAATGTGGTTTAATATAAGAGTCTCCAAGAATTTCTCCTTCATCTTTCAGTAGTGATTTCAAGGATTAGTTTGAATGTGGATGTGATGCATGGCGTGATGCACATCAAACACCTCTTAATAGTCTGATTGGCTGCTGCTCGATGAAACTGATATCATGGAAAAACAAACTTTTCTCACTTAAAGTTTTGAAGCGTACCGCTTATTCGCCACTCCAAGCAGCCATACAGGCAAACTAAGTTGCAATAACAGCCTGTTTTGAATCTCTTGTTTTTGTGATGTTGCAAAAAACAACACATTTACATTGACTTTTATACCCACCTATTCAGCCTGCAGCAGTTTAGCTCCACCCATCCACACTGAAGATATAAGGAGTGTTTCAGTCCAGTACAGGGCAGCCAATCAGAACAGAGGTCATTTACATGAGTCTTGAAAGCACAGTAACAAAACAGCCTTTTTAATTCTAACAGATGAAGAGAGGCTAAAAAATTATCATGTAAAAATTTTGGACATAACATGAGCACAGAATGCATCCAATTTGGGCCAGAAACTTTCACAAAAGGCTTAGTAAATCTGGCCCTCAGTGTTTTCAGATTACCATATTTGCCATATATGCTAAGGGATTAAGCAGAATGTAATTCATGGCTTTGGTGAGCACGTAATCACCGGAAACCAATCTCTGTCTGCACGGTCTCTCCTGCATCATGATAGCAAACTCCTTCACTAACCTCTTGGTCTGACAGTTGCTGTAGAATAAAAGAATGATGGGATTTTAATCGCTTCACACCTCTAAGTATTATAAAGAATACTTCATAGCAAGCATGAATAATGGGTATTGCCCTCATAGGCAGCAAGTCATTCTAGCTTTGAATATGCACAACACACAGGCCTATATGTCTTAGGCTTCCACAGTTCCAAATAAACAAAGAAATCTGTAGAAAATGAGCTCTGATGGCTCATAGCTCGTTTCATTGTTGTCAATCCCCAGTGTGTTGAATGTGCTTGTTCATCTGAGAAGCGCATTAGCTCTCTACTGCTTTGGCAGACTTTCATAGCACAGCCTGGAATTGCCTGAGTCTTGAGAACTGATTATGTTGTGCTATCTCCATATACAGGATGATGAATTACTACAGTAAATCAATTTTACAACTGAATGTGGTCATGAAATACTGTTGTGCATCCGGGCTTCCGATACTGATTATATCAGTAATTTGGTGATCTACTGGTTATTTTGAAAGGCCAAACAATACAAATATACTTGACTCAACAATAACAAACTATGCGTAGTCTTTCAAAATGATTGGGAAAAAGACAACCTTTATGACTTGATTTAACAAGATACAGTTGTATGCAAAAGTTTGGTCGTCACTGGTGATCTGTTGATTTTCTAAGTGAATATAAGTGAACACATTCTCTACAAAGAGCACACTTCTGCACAGTAATGCATGTAGTACAGTGCAGAAAAACTAAAAATATTAGAGTAAATATAAACAATATTAATACAATAACCAAACATGGCTTAACCCAGACCTCTCCTCATATTATTTCTAGTTATTATCCAGAATCTGGTATGGCTAATCAATATTTAATCAAATTAAGCCCAATTATTTATATGCAAATAGTTTTGAACAACATTAAAACTGTTTATTAATGCATAAGATGATTGTAATAAGATTTATTGATGGATAAGATTACTTAAGCAACTTATTTATTAGTATATAGTTTTAATGTTGTTAAAAACTATTTCGCTGTTGTTGTAAACAAAACCTCATGCCTGTTGTTTTTTACATCGTGTGTAAATTTCACGATGAATGGACCAAAAGAAATGGCCCAAAATTATTCGGAAAAACGTCTGGTTCCATTGACTTAGATTAAAAATAAAGTTCTTTATAAACCTTCTCCTGCAAAGTTCCCATTTTGGAGATACGAGGTTTTGTTCTGACAACAGCGATAAATTCATATATTATAGCACAGAGATGTTTACAAATCCTTTCCTCATTGTCCTCAGCGTGTTTTTTAGAATGCTTTGAAGCCTTTCCAGACTCCTCTCGTCTAGCCAAAGGCGATATGATCCGGGAAAAAGGAGACAACACCAGGAAACCTCAGACAAGATAACATTTTCCCGCTTCGTTGACATGCAATGTTGAAATACCTGCATCATGCGCGAACATGAGTAGCTTGGTCACAGCCTGGCTTTCACCAGGACAAAGGCAGTGCTCTTTATAGGAGAGATTGAGGCTTTCCAAATGTAAACAAGTTCTTGGAAGATTGAGTTTATGTTATCCCTTTGATATGTTTTGAGATTAGAGCGCAGGCAACTCAGCGGCGGGTCTCGAAAACATTTGCTTGCTGTAGAAACCTTGTAAAACAAGTGAAACTTGTTAAAGAAATGTAAGAAAGTGAAAGAATTTATGAAAGAAATTTCACATATGCGTTGGGTGTTTCAGCAATAAGTATGTGGAATGTCATGTAAATGGATTAGCATGTAGAATTAGCTGCAACCATATTAGCATTAGCAATGAGAGAAAGCCCTCGTGTATTAACATTGGCGAGAACCGAAAGCGTAGGATTAGATGTTGCTTTGCTAGTAGCGGGATTTGCTGTTGCTGTACTTGCATTACCGCTGCGCAAGGGACTGGGATTTCATGTTAGTATCTGTGTTTTAGTATTAGCATGCAGAATTAGTATTAGCATAAGCAGCGAGGGGAAGCGTTGGTATTAGCATGTTCGCATTAGCAGTGAAGGCATGGGATTAGGTGTTACCATGTTAGCACTAGAGATGCGAAACAGAGTGGGATTTGGTGTTGCTGTGCTAGCGTTAGCGCTGGGCGAGCGGGTGGGATTCCTTGTCAGTGTCTTAGAGTAAGCGCTATGTGGGAAAGCCTTTTATTCTCTCTGATCCAGCGGTACTGATTGAGGCCTTCAGCGCTAGCTAGCATTGTGTTTACCTCAGCTTCTCCCAAAGCCACCTGAGGGCAGGTGGAGGAAAGGACGAGGCCGATGGCGACAGACCACGATCGGATTTCATGCTGGAAGATCCAGCTATAACCCACACTGCAGCTGCAGATGGTGGATGAGTTTGCTGTGAAAGAGGGTTTAAAAATCATCCAAGGGCATCCCCCCCCCCCCCCCCCCCTTTTTTTTTGTCGGGGGTGTGTTGAAGTTTCTTATCAATTGCCCTGCTGTTATCTTCTCCTGCACATTTCTCTCTCTCACTATCTTGATCTGTCTGACACACACACACACACATACACACACACACACATATTACCTCATACTCACTCACTTACTGTTAAATACACCATTACCTTGGGTCTTGCCCTTGCCGTGTCGGCTTACTAAGACACTCTTTCCTCTCAGCGCTTGGTTAGTCTGATGATACAGTACGCAAGCAGGTGGATAAAGAGGACGACACCTTGAGTGTTTTCTAACTCCTGCTCTGCTTGCCTGAGTTGAAGTAATGTGACTGCATGTGTGTGTAGTGTAAGTGACCAATGAGGCAGAGAGAACACAGGCTGTGGCTGCTACATTAAGCCAGCTGTATCCTTCAAATAAAGAAAAAAAAAAACCTGAACATCGAAAATGCCTGAAATGACACTGTTATTTGAGGGCAAATTCAGATCTTACTTATTTGGTGCGGACCAGTCAAACTTTTTCTTTAGTTCGGTGCATTTTTTCAGGTGTGAGTGCACCAAAAAACTGAACTGTAGCCAAAAATGGCATGTTGGTCCACTTCTGGCTCAATTTTCTCACATTTTTATGATGGTGCTCACCAAATGAGGGAATTCAACATCAGAGCATGCGCTCCTCTTTCTTCTAGCTGCACGTCTATCATTCTTGCAGCACATGCTGCTGTAAATAACTGCCGACGAGCAATAAAATAATAGCGAGGCAATAGCTTTAATTTTGGTGTATGGACCACAGAACATATTGCGTCCATGACCTGGTTGGATATGTTCAAACTGACAAACTAATCATAAAGATGCAGATATTAAGTAACTTTTATTATTGCTTTGACTGTGGTGCATGTAGACGTTAAGGAGATGTTTTTATGTTTTTTGGCTGAAATATGAGATAATAGAGCACTTGTACCCCTGCACAATTTCAGATCAATAAAAGGACACGCTGTTGGAACAAAACCTTGTATCTTCATTTTTTGTTGAAGGTAGGATTTGTGCAATTATCTCTCTTATAATAAATTCTGGATCGACATTGTAGAGTCAGTAAAGACGAAGAAGCAGAAAACATTGTTCTTTAAAGTTGAAAGCTCTTTTATTAAATGGGCAGCAAGAGAGAACCACCGCTCAGTGCTCACCGACACAGCCCAGAAGCAGGCAGGTCACTTCTAGCCATATACGTCTCCTTCAAGGTAGACACTTTAACTCCTCCAGCTAACCCACAGCCCAGCACAGAATAGCAAAGGTACCATGTACACACAGTTCGCAGAGCAACATCAAGTTAAACTACGAACCTTAATCCTTTAAAATCGCAGACTGGTTACATACTAATGCTTATGATTCAGTAAATACAGGGTTTGCAACCTGGCTGAACTGTTAGTTTATAGAAGTGCGTAATTAAACTTTAGACCTGCTGGTGGGCCCTGGTCTCTATAAGGAGTGTGGCGCCCACCTAGAGTTCCTTCCCATGGCCACTTTGCATGGCCATGTAAGTGGAGGGATGCTGCAGAATAAAGTAGGCTTGAGAGATGCTACTGTCTTATTGCTCCCTTAAGTAGTTGCTGATTAACAGTAGTTTCTATTCTGTCTAAATGTGCAGGCTAACTTGGTTCTTGGTGTAGTTTGGTAGTTCTTGCTATAGGTTGAATAATTTATAGTTTAGCCACCTATAAATCATTTATTAAATAATAATAAAATAAAATAAAAATAAAATAAATGTCTATGTAGGCTTAGGTGCTTACAAAAAAAAAAAAAAAAACTTTAGTGATTTGGCATCTGAATATTTGGAATGAGAAAAAAAGAACCAGTAGTGCTATGTTTAAAAAAATGCTATCATATACTGTACTACAGTAAATTAAACAAAGCAATTATTCTCTCTTTGTAATGAAGCATGCAGATTGCCATTGTTCTGGCTTAGGAAAGCATTGATTTTTGTACATTTTGGCCTATAGGCTACTGTTACAGTAGCCTACTGTTATAAGGCTAATAGGCTGGACTATATTATTTTTCTGTTTTATTTAACAATTGCACATTCATTTAAGCTCACATTCACGTTTCACTAGGCAAGACATTCCAGACATGGAAGGCTACTGCACAGCTTCTGTTTAGCAGGCATTAGCAGAAAACATAGTGGTGCCTTGTTCTCCTTCTCCTTCTGAAGACAGACAACATATTAGTGTTGATAAAGAACATGGACTGCAAGAAGTCTCAGATTACGAGACAAATATGATTTACTTTTGTGCAGCTCAAAGCCACAGACAGCACATCTCACATTTAAATCCTCTGATTTGATGGCCATCAGGAGATAGAAGGAATCTGTCAGCGAGTCCCAATACTGCCGTCAATCGGCTCAAGCCTAATATCAGCGCTATGACGCCTCACCATCAGAGCCGGTTTTTCAGACTCAGATTAGTCTATCCTTAAGATAAATACTGTTCAGAATCTGTACCCATTAGGAATGTGATATATACATATTCTCATATTCAGTATAGTTTCTGATTCTGAAGGGATGATTTCATTTGATTATCATTTATGTATTAGACATGTAAAATCCTAGAGAGGGGTATATATAAATATATAAATAAAGAATAAAAAAAAAATTGAAGTTGTTTAATAGTTGTTTACTAGTTCTTACTTTCAAATTAGTCTAAGACTAAGTCTAATTAGTTTTTTAGTACTATGAGTGGGTTTACATGCACTCAGTAATCCGGTCATAATCAGATTTCTGCAGTTGTCTGATTATTCAAATGGTCATGTAAACAGCACACTCAAATTTCTTAGATCGGAGCAAGGTCTAGAAATCTGATCAAGAAATCCAATAAGGAGAGCTGGATTTTAGCTCAGTAATCAGAATTCTCAGTGCATGTAAACTCTTACTCTGATTTTTTTCTGATTTCTCAGTTTGCGCATGTACAAATCAGACTGGTACTGGAAATAATGAAGTAGCATTGCCCCAAGAAGCAGCAAAACTGTTTTTGAGTGATGCTTAAACATGCTTGATGAAATGAGGGATTTAAATATCTTCTAGATGATGTATGTATATGTATATATTTTCAGGTAAAGTGGCGCGGTGTTTGAACACAGCATGAATTTTGAGTTTTATATTACGTTTACATCATGTCTTCTTCCGTGAGTTTATTGGCTATTTGCAAAGCAGAAATCTGATTATTGTCTGACTCATTTGGACCCAGAGTTTCCCCATTATCGTATTATTCAAGTGCATGTAAATGCAATAACCGGATTATTGACAAAATCTGATCAGCTGCAGTTATCGGATTATTAAGTGCATGTAAAAGCACTCTGTGCTGGTTTCCCGGACATGAATTAAACCTAATATTGCCTTAATTTGCAAAGCCAGTGGTGTTTCACCATTAGTCCTGTTTAGTCCAGGCTTAGGCTTGATGTTATTTGTTTTGTTTCATTATACTATCCATCCATCCATCCATCCATCCATCCATCCATCCATTCATTTTCTAAGCTGCTTCACCGTCAGGGTCGCGGGGGGTGCTGGAGCCTATCCCAGCAGTCTTCGGGCGGAAGGCAGGATACACCCTGGACAGGTCGCCAGTCCATCGCAGGGCAGACAGACAGACACAGACAGTCACTCACACACTCACACCCAGGGGCAATTTAGCATGTCCAGTTGGCCTGTCTTTGGACTGTGGGAGGAAACCGGAGAACCCGGAGGAAACCCACTCAGACACTGGGAGAACATGCAAACTCCACACAGAGAGAACCCCGATCACCCGGCCGGGGAATTGAACCCAGGCCCTCCTCGCTGTGAGGCGACAGCGCTACCCACCACGCCATTATACTATTCGAATTGAATTATATAGAAAGTCACATAATTAATTTTATTTGCATTTAGTGTGCTTTCTGTATTGATACATTTGAGTCTGCGCATTTGACATCAATAGTGTCAAAAATGTGGCCTTATGTCTGTCTCTACTTGTTTTTTCTGCATCTAGTCTAAAAACCAGTGGTATTACAGGTTCGCAGAACGGGCTATTCACATTCTCCTTTCTTTCCTTTTCAATACTGTAGGTCTCAGCATGACCCACTTCCTTTGCTGGTGTATATTTAGAAATAAACAGTGTGGTAGATCTGTTTTGGTTTATTTGTAAGTAGACTATAATAGAGAGCACCGTAGGCAGTGTGGACCAGAATCGTTTCCCTCCGGGACTTGGACTGTGATTAGCCAGCATAAGCTGATTTCCGGAATTCAGACGTTCCTCTATTGTGTTTCCTGTTCCTAAAATAACCCGCTGTGGTAAGTGAAAACATGCGGCTGAGTTTGTATTATTAGCGGTGTACTGTCGTCGGGGTCAAATGGGGCTATTTGGGTGCCTCTTGCGAATTGAATGACAGTGTCTACAGGTATTTGTTTCGAGGGACGCACCATTCAAGCCAGTTGCACTAATTAGGTTTCTTTGTTGTGAAGGAGAGCAGCTCATTATTGACACCAGGTTGTGGTGGGGCCACCGAAGAGGCTGTCGGTAGTAATTCTAGTAGTAATCCAGTGATAACAATAATAGTAATATTCGATTTTATCAGGCAAATCAATAAACATGGGCAAACAATGAACAAAAAACAAACCATGCAGAGCCTTTTGAATTGCAACAAAAAGATAAGTTTTGTTGAAATTTGGAAATAGTTTACAGTTGGGGGGTGCGGAGGGGGTGAGAATAGGGAACCCAACAAAAAGTAAGCCTTTAAAAGTAACCTTATAATGCATTGTTGTCCTTTGTGTAAGAGTTCCATGGTGAATGGACCAAAAAAAAAATCCTTGGAATAAAATTGTGACATTAACATTAAGAATGCTTTTTTTTCCTTCTCTAATAAACCGCTATAAGCTTTTATTATGAAAATGACAATATAAAAACCACTGCGTCAAAAATAATGCAGCTGTTTCTTACAATTATGCTCAAGAAATGTAATGTAATTCAATTGATGAAGCATGACAGCCTTAGCTGGGATTATGTGTAGATGCTACAGTCCTTATTGGACCCCTAAAACAGACCCTCTAGCAGCAGAACAGAAAACATGTAATGCAGAAGGATTTTATTTAAGCTCTGTCAGGAAAGAGGTACGGAACGCCTCGGGGGAATTCGACTGTAACTCAAACCACATTTGTCTGTCAGCGCTCCAAAAATGAAAGATGAACATGGGGCGAGTATGTGTCCTTTCAAGTGGTTTGAAATGGGAAACATGCTTTTATTTATTTATATACTCATTTATTTATTAGAGAGTCGGTTCCAGAGTTGTACGGCAGGCCGGTTTCCACAATCATGACCAGAGAGAGAGAGAGAGAGAGAGCTGAAAGTTGCTGATCTGTTTGGCAGGACAGATGCAGAGGTGAGATGAGCCAATTTTATTAAAGTTCTCAGAGTGAGAGTGTTGACCTTGGATGAATTCAGAAGAACTGGTGGTCAAGTTACAGTGGTCTTTCACTAAAAAGATCTGTACAAAATGTTCCACAGGCATGGTCTGCAGATGTCCATTCGTACTAGCTTTGTGTTCAGAGGCACTGCTGGAATTTCCATGATCCTCACCCTGTTATAGCATCATTTAGACTATAGAATGACAATCAGTCAGTTAAACTACAGAATGACAACTTCTGTACACACTGTGAAATGTACATACAGTGAAAATAAATACTAGGGAATTACATTAATCAGTTGACCCACCCATGCTCTGTATTCACGTCAAATTGCTGTGAAGTATGTTTAGAGTGACTACATGAGTTTCTAGTTAAAATTGCTATGCAGCCGAGCCAGACTGTGTTGCTGTTGGCTCAGTCTAAGCGAAACAAGGCAAACTCTTAATGACAGACACAATGTACCACCATGCTAACCTTAGCTTGAAGCCTCTTCAGATGTTCTTTCCTTGCAGCTGTTGAGTTTTTACACAATATTGACCAAAAACCCATTCCCCGTGGAAAAAATCTACCGTACAGTTCAGTTTTTTGTCAAAATTAAGGATGAACTCAAGTTCTTGGTTGACCATTTGAGGTGACGGGATGCAAATACTGTGATCACTATTTTGCTGTATGATGGAGAAAATATACAGGCTACAGATTCAAGGAAATGCTGATTTTGTTTTAACAAGACTTTTTCCCAAATTTCCCAAGTCTACCCACTAGTTAGGATTGCCCCAGGCATAAAATGCAACTGGTGCTAGTAGGGTGAAAGCTAGCACAGGCTTCCTCTGAAATCTTTGAAGTTAGGCACAGCATCTTTACAAACTGCCGCTAATGCAACATCATTGGACAGATCAGTGTACTAACAGATGTCTGTGCTGACTGGCATCACGCTGGGTGATGGGCCAAGATGGGGGACCTGTTCTACCCACCCAGAGAGAGTGAGGCCAATTGTGCTTTCTTGGCTTCCAGGCCACGGATGGCTGTAGCGTCACCAGGGTTCGGGCTTGTGATCTTGTAAGTGTTGCCACCTAATGCACCACTTCGAAGCCCCCGAATTGTGATAGTTTTGTGAGTACAAATATTATACCTTGCCTTTATGAAGCACATGCCTCATCATGAGTGTGTTGTCAAGGTAATGATGCTCAGGAAGTGACCGAGAAGGCAGAGATGGCGTATCTGGTTCTGGCACAGCTTTATTGCTAACTAGGCAAATTGACTTCCTCTAGTTGATGTTAGCTTCTTCTTCTTCTTTCGGCTGCTCCCTTTAGGGGTCGCCACAGCGGATCATCTGCCTCCATCTTGCCCTATCTACTGCCTCCTCTACTTTTACACCAACCATCTCCATGTCCACCTTCACTACATCCATAAACCTTCTCTGAGGTCTACCTCTTCTCCTTCTACCCGGCAGCTCCATCTCCAACATTCTTTGACCAATCCTCTAGTTGATGTTCGCTAATTCCAGAAAAAGTGGGAAATATATTTCTCTGACAAACGAACATATTGGAACGTTGTTCACTGAGGAGAAAATGCCTTGTTTAGAAAATGATAGATCCTCTAAACATCATCATGCGTGTGAGCTTTAGTTCATTAGCTCATCTGAGGAGGCATCAAGCCAACGTTAGCATGGTGGAAAATTTGTGTCTTTCTCATTCAGACCTTTTATTGTTTTTGCTTAGATAACAGAGTCTAGCATGATGTTGTGGCATTTTAAAATATAACCTTTATTTGGCAAACCTGAACATACTGTGTAGCAGTATAAAGTGAATACATTATATTTTGGCGAACTGAGTTATGTACTACAGTTTTATTAGGTTGAGTAGAGGTTTTGTCAGCATCCTGTAAAGCCTGTCCAAACTCACTATGAACGAATGCAGTGAGTGGAGCATGGATGGACCAACTGATCCGTGTTACTTTAATAACATAGGTTATGTAAACTCAGTGACAGTATGATTTGTGATAAACAAGGTCCAGATGCTTTGCTTTCAATGGAAGATCATGGAGGATGGCTGGTTAATTGACTGACTGATTGATTAGTGGTTTGAGTGATGTATTTGTGGAATTAATGTGTTTTTGAGAATCTCATCAGACCCTAAGCTCCACTTAGCATTAAATTTAAATGGATTTCTTTAGCTGTGGAGACGTCAGAAATATCTCAGACATTAATTAACAGCATAGATCATTTATCTGCTGTCAGCAGGAACAGAGCGGATATACGCAGACTCCTCTGTGTTTTTCTGTATCTCTGTATGAAAGAGGAGAAACCCTGCCTCGCCGGGGCGTCGTGGGGCGACAGCGTGTCAGCATTAATTAGACAAAACAGCACCGGCTTATAAACATCTAAACATCTAGATGTTTTCTTGGGGGCCTGCAGACAGGATTTCTGTCTGAGGCGCCTTTCTTCTGCCAGGTGCTCCTTAGATGGACGCTAATGGAGGAGAACGTAGCTACGTGTGTGAGCGAGAACCCAATGGGCCGTGAGGCCTTTTGTAATGGGCCAGAACTTACGAGCTCCATATGGCTATTAGCTAAGGAGCGTGGGCTGTTAAACGTCATGCTGAACCAGCTCAAGCACCTTCGGAGTGTGAAAAGAGAGCAAAAGAAAGAGAGAAAAAGGCAAGGCTGAGGTTGTCTGAATGTCACAACATTTCAGTGCCACAATTACTATCGATTTTTCTTTTTTCTCTTCATAGATTTAGGATTAAGTAACTTTTAGAAGGCAGTGTTCTTTGAGTCTTTTCAGGTTTCCTACTGTTGTTTTATTGCTGATTACGAGGGGAAACTGCTTTTAATGGAGCATTGTAAAGGTTAATGATGCGGGTTTATGTGGCTGTAGTGTTGTAAAGACACACCCCTCATCGGGGTTCTTTGGGGGGTCAGTTGGTAAACCTGGTGAGATTGAAAAGCTGGGGGAAATGGTCTTAGACCAGACAGTATCAAAGTTAGAAACCACCCTTCATTTATTTAATTTCCAATCAAAACCACCTTTAAGTACATCATTCATTTTTAGCATCAGGAAAAAAAGCAGGAATTGTGCATTTAACATGAAATTATGTAGAAGCCTCAATGACTAGCTCTACTATAAGTGTCAATTAATATCTTCTATTCTTTTTGCTTTCAGTTTTTCTGCAGGGATATTTTCCACACTTTCAAAGTTCAGTCTGGGTGCACATTCTCCTTCTAACAATCCAAGTAACAGGTTCAAACACATTCAGTGATGTTGAGGTCTCTGGGGTGGACAGGCCGTTGTTCTGAGAACCCCAGCAGCTTCTTTGTTTGATTTGTCTATTTCACTGGTCTCCAGTCCTGGTCCTGAAGAACTATTTTCCTAGAGAGTTCAGATCCAATCTGTATCCAATCCAAGCTGTTCCACCCCTTACTTAACTCTAATACGGCTGATCTAGCCCATCAGGGACTTGGGAAGGGGCTGAATAGCTAGAGCAAGTGTAGCAAATTGTGGTTGAAACTAGGTCCAGCAGACAGGTAGCTCTCCAGACCACTGGTCTATTTTCTTTGCTCAGTGAGGGCTTCTTGACAGTAACACATCCTTTCAGACCCACAGTGTTCAGTTGTCTTCTCACAGTGAAAGCATGGACTGAAATACCTTTTCAGATGTGATGCAAGAATGGAGCTAGATTTTCTCCTCTCTCTCAAAGATGAAAGTACTGTTTATTTTATGGGGACCATTTTGGTGTCTACCAGGTCTTACTTATGTGGGGACAGTTTTGGTGTCTACCAGGTCTTACAAGGTTGTTAGGAGTCCAATTTTCTCCTTTATCTTCTAATAACTTTTTTGAACTCCAGTTTTGGAAGTTCCTGTTTTTTCACATGATGATTATTGTATATAGCTTTGTAGGGAGAAGTTGGTGAATCCAATGGGAATTGGAGAGTTGGAGTGAAAACACACACACACCTGGGGAACCTCTTTTGAAGGATAAAAAACAAGAAGCCAGTGTGAAGACACACACACACACACACATACACACACAGGGAAAAGGTGGATAAAGCCAGTGGGACTGTATATGCACTTTTGAAGACACACAAACACACACCTTGGAAAGTTCTCTTAGGGTTTGAAGAAAAGAATAAACTAGCAGGGGGATAGAGACGCATACACTCTCACACGAATCCTGCTTTTTCATGTTTGTGTTTATGAACAATGACTAAATTCCCAACTGAATGCTAATTTCTGGTATTTGCCTTTTCTACTGCATTTTAGCTTTGTGTGTGGTACACAGAAAGTGGTGGGAAAACCAAGTGGTTCTTATCCACCGTTAAAAAGAAAGATTTTTTTTGTTCTAACTTAACCTCCGTCTGCAGGACCCCTAGTGGCCATTTCATCAATGGAAGGGATAATTAACTCAGACACTTTTAATTAATATAATTGCATGAAACATTTTCCCCGTAACTCTTATGAGATTAACCAGGACGCCGTTGTCTGTGTTTGTGAGGTTGTGATTGTGTTGAGCTGCTAGTGAGCAAAGATGGGTGAAAAGGGATGGTGAGAACCCATTCACGCCTCCCCACAAAGACGACTGGGCTGAGATAAATCAGACAGAAAAAAAAACAGCAGGGTGGCTCCCAAAGTTAACTAACTAGACATGACACAGCTGGGGAGGAAAAACTGGGTAAAAATCTAAAAAAAGAGTTGATAGTCTACACCCTAAGGCAGGTGTGTCAAACTGGGGACCTTCCGGGCCAAAGTGCTGCTGAATTCAGTTCATGAAGGCCTTGCTAATTAGCTGATGAGCTGAATCAGGTGTGTTTAATGACGTAGCGTGCTGAAGTCTACAGTGTTTTGGCCCACAAGGATTAAAGCCTGACACGTGCTCCATGTAATGCACTATATAGGCCATTAAATAACAACTTATACACCCAAATATTGCTTACTTTTCTAAAAGCAAGCCAATTATATAGAGCCAAAGCTGCACGACTGCTTGCCTAACATTTAGCGCAATGCTTGGCAGGAAAAGCCATGATTTAATCGCCTGTGCAGTGACAGTAGGGAGCCATTTGATATTCAGCCTGTCTCTTACATTCAGTTAACTTACTTGAAGTTTGTCAAAATGGAAAAAAAGCTGAAAGCAGCCATATAAACTTTTTTTTTTTTAAGTCAAAGCACCGCAGGGCCCTAGAACCAGTAGATACTAGCAGACTGTGGCTGAAATGTGCTTTGTATTATGTATATTTTCATGTAACTTTGTGTGAATATATGCACATATATAATGCATACATAGTATGTGCAGTCTGTTCATGCTGTGTATGAATGTATGTGTGTGAAAGAGAGGCAGAATACAAGCCTGTATTCTGATTGGTCAGCTGCTACTCTTCACTCTGTTCAAGTGTTTGAGGAGCAACATGACAAGATTGGCGAAACATTCAAGAAGTTCAGTTTAGTGATGGATGAATAGAGATGTTGTGAATTGCAGTAACAAGACAAAAGTCCCTGTCTTCTTGTCTTTCACTGTGTGTGTGTGTGTGGTAGATCTTCATGCTCTAGTAAGTCCCAACAGTCCTAACAAGTTTGGATGTCAAACTCTTTGTGTGTGTGTTTTGTGTATGTGTATGTGTGTGTGTGTGTGTGTGTGAGAGAGAGAGAGAGAGAGAGACACTCCGCTTTGGGCTGTGAATGTGGGTGCTGGACTATGTCTAACGAGCTCCCGGAGGTTTTTCGGCAGCTATCTTGAAGCTCAGGAGAAGCAGTGTACACTCTTTTCTATTCTACTGTTTCTCTATGTGGCCTGCCGTAGAGAATAGACTGTATTATTATAGGCTCTCTATACAGTGAACTATTTAAGATTTTTGCTTCACAGTGGTTGGTGCATAGTAGAGAAACTTGCTCCGATTTCTTTGCAGTGGTGGAGATAGGAGCCAGGGGATGCAATGTCTCCCACACAAATATAGTCATTTTGTTTACTATCCAAAGTGACCAGTGAACCTACATGTGATTTCTGAGTTTTTATATGTAATGTTGGTGTTAAAATAGTGGTAAATGTGGAAAAAACAAGTTTTCCATGGGAACTACTTTGCCTTACTCCTGCGCATACCTCTCCACCGAGCATATATCAAGAAACACGTTTAAGATCAAAAACTCATTGCTGTTGTAAAACAGTGTATTGTGCCCCTGGCTATGTATTTGTAACAATTTCATGTAATAACTTTCTGTAAAGGAGCTTTCAGAGGCATTAACCTCTTCAGACGTTTGGATCCTGTCACCATGGCTGTGAATAATTCCGTGAATGCAGGTTGTCCTAAAATAGCACATTTCACATCAAACAACTCTAAATGACTTTGTAAACATCTCAATGCCCCTTAATTCCCCTTCTTTAATGCTATCATACTCAGCACCTCTCCGGCAATACATTCAACGGCTTTGATGTCTGCTTTATAACTTTAAAGCTGCTGGGGAGGAGCAAAGATGCATACATGTCCAAGTTGGCCAGGGTAAATAGCTAAAGGAAATGGGTAGATTTTTGTGTTGGGAGTAATGGACGCTACCTCTTTAGATGAGCTAAGCTATGAGAGCTAACTGGAGCAACACATGATGCTGAAGAGGAATTTTCCTCCTGATGAGGACTTTTCATGTGGCAACATCCAGTTAGTCAGAGAAATACATTTTCTGATGAAGATCAGAATTCAGGGTTCCAGCTATGACAGGTTGTTCAGGTCTTGCAGAAGCAAAGCAGCCCCAGACTATCACACTACCACCACCATGTTTCACTGTTGGTCTGATGATCTCATGGCGGAATGTGGTGTTAACTTTACGCTAAAGATCTTTTTGGCAAATGTGATGCGTGCCTTTGTGTTTTTGAGTGACAGACAAATGTCTGCCTTATGAAATCATGTACATCGACCTTAACTGAGGCAAGTGAAGCCTGCAGCTCTTTAGATGTCTGTCTGTCTTTTTTGATTAAATTTTGGTAGGCTGGCCATTCCTGGGAAGCTTCACCACTGTTTCAGGTTTTCCCCATTTGTGGATAATGGCTCTCACTGTGGTTCACTGGAGTCTCAGAGCCTTAGCAATGGCTTTGTAACATTTTTCAGACAGGTAGATTTCAGTGACTTTGTTTTGCATCTGCATTTGAATCTCTAGAATGAGGCCTGCACCCCTTCTAGCCTGCTTCCCATTGATGGACAGCTTCTATTTAAGTGATATTTAGATTCAACAGGTCTGGCAGTAATCTTGCCTGGGTGTGGCCAGTGAAATTGAACCCAGTAGTCAATTAAATTTGGTTAACCGGTTGGTTTTGGTAACTAAGGGGGCAATTACTTTTTCACACGGGGCCGGGTAAGGGTGAGCAGCATTTTTCTTTCAACAAATGAAGTCATTTGAAAATGGCAAGTTCTGTTTACTTGGGTTATCTTTGTCGGATATCAAAAGTAATTTGATGATCTGAAACTTTGTGTGAAAAATATGCAAAAAAAATTTTTTTGTCAAAGGGGCAAATACTTTTTCACAGCACTGTATATGGAAACTAAGCTGACAGAGCTCATTTATATATATCAGTCTTAAAGGCACAGTAACAAAGACAGTCTGATAAAGATTGTTTTTGATGCATAAAATGTAGGATATGGACCCTTTGAGAGTTAATCAATGCAGCCTGCATACACACACCTGTACACACCTGTACACACACCTACAGCTGCACAGCCTGGACTTTTCTTATATGCCTGAGTCAAAGGACGATTGTCATCACTGTGCGATCTGATCCTCACCATTCACCGAAGTGCTTTTCACTGATTGACTCCATCACACCTCCGCACGCATACACGCTTAACCGGCCCAATCTGCCGCTCTGTTCTGGCTCACAGTCACACACTTCTTCTCCAGAGAGCCACAGTGATAATGCGCCTTTTGTTGAAATCCGGCTCAGTCAATTCAAGGTTATTAAAGGTTGTTCTTGGCTTTGGAGAAGAAAACGGAGACAGGTGACAGTTTGCACTCTGCTCGTAGGAGCCGCACTCAAATGTGAAATTGCTGTGCGTGAGAGAGAGAGAGAATATTCTCCACTCCTGATGTGTGTACTCGGCACTTGGAAGTCGAGAGTAACACTTTTGTTTTGCTATGTTATGCAAATGTAATGACCTTATTGTATATTTAATTATATAGTGAGTGCAGTGCATTACATTTACATCTGATTTAGATTCATGTTCAAGTCTGCAATTCTGACTTTTTCTTGTTTGTTTTGATACAAAAAATGCAGCAAAGATGAAGAAAAGACGCCCGGCAGAATTTAGTTTAAATCTGACCCGATGTTCACCACCAAGTTTTAATTCCCAAAACCGACCTGACCTGAACCTGACCCAAACCTCAAGTTTTGATTCTGAACCTGACCTAACCCAATCCACATCAAGTTTTGATTCTGAACCTGACCTGACTCAAATTTCGTCATCAAGTCTTGATTCCAAACCTGGCCTGACCCAGATCACATCAAGTTTTGATTCTGATCCTGGCCTGACCCAATCCGCATCACGTTTTGATTCCGAACCTGGCCTGACCCAGCCCGCATCAAATTTTGATTCAGAACCTGACCTGACCCAAATCTGGTCATCAAGTTTTAATTCTGTACCTGCCCTGACCCAATCTGCATCAAGTTTTGATTCTGAACCTGACCCAAACCTGAACCCATCTCAACCCACATCAAGTTTGAACCTGACCTGACAGCTGTCTGTTAGCTGACGTAACAGATTTGGCGGTTGGCGCTTTCCGAGAGCGTTCAGCTGTCCAGTGACGATGCGCGAACGGCAGTTCAGAAAGATGTGGTGGCTGGCTTCACAGATCTCTGAGGATCCAAGCCCCACTCAACCCTCTTCATTAAGTTTTGATTCAAAATCTGACCCGAGTCTGACCCAATCCACATTATCAAATTTTTATTCAGATGCTGACCTGAGCCCAACAAAAGTTTGTCCAAACCTTGCCCGAACCACTTTAAGTTTTGATTACATAACTGACCCAAGCCCAACAGAATTCTGTCCACACCCAAATCACATTAAGTTTTGATTATCAGCCTGACCCAAGCGTAACCCAACCCTCATTAGGTCTTGATTCCGAACCTGACCCACATCAGGTTATGATTCCGAAACTCAACAAGCCCGACAAAAAATCTATACCGTTTTTTTTAATTAGCATTTTGTAAATCACAATATGTTTTGGTAATAATAGGTAAGCTCTTAATAATAACATGATTAGTGTTAATTAGCATCACCAGCGTTCACTTCATTCTCAATCCGGTCCTGCTATTAGAGATTACTAAACTATTACTGCTCTGAATATATACTTTTGCATACAGCTCAGCAAAGCCCATTTGTAACTGCCCTGAGTGTTATATATCAGGAGCTGCAGTGGCAGGACGGCTCCTCTTCTGTTTTTCAGGCCTGCACTAGGCGAGCTCAATAAATCATCCTCAGACTTTTGGGCCAATGATGAAAACGCGCTGTTTTCTATCTTGTCTAAGAATGGATAGGTGTTCGATTTGTAATCCTCAGGCTGCTGTGAAGCGGTCCTTGAAGGATGCAGAGGCGAGCCGGCGCTATCTGCCATCGAAACGAATGTTTACCCGCGAGCCTGCGCCGCTGCCGCTTAGACAAGGCCGGTCCAGATAGAATCTGCTGAGGCCTCCGTTTGAAAAATGCTATCAAACGTTTTGAGTCACTCTCTGAAATGGTGTCAGTGTGAGGCGTGAGCAGCAGCTGCATTGACTGCTTCTCCTACTTTCTTTCTTTCGTTCTCCTTTTCTTTCTATCTGCTGCTCTTGCTTTCTTGCCATTTTTTTTCACTCCATCTCTTTTGCCCCCCCCCCCCCCCCCCCCCCCCCTCATCTGTCTAAAGCCCAGTTTGGATGGGATTTCCAGGAGGACGTAGTGTAATGCCAGATTACTACAGGGATGTCTAATGTTTATGACTGATTTTCAAGGAACAAGAAATCTCAGTGTGAATGACAGAGATGGGAGGGGCTTCTCAATTTATGCGCTGCCTTTACTAGAAACGAGTGGAAAATGTCAAAACATTTAATTTAGCCATTCCTTTATCGCCATTAGTTTGGGTTTCACGACTAAAAGTCAACTTTGCTGCATAAAATCAAACTCTTTTCTGTCATTTTTACAGGGTACAAGCTGTACACATGAGGTAGGACAAACGTGTTGCATATCAGCTTGATTTTAGCCACAGAGAACAAACGTAAACCCTTCAAGTGCCTTAAAACTTAAACACCATTTTCAGAGAATATGATGGCACTTTTACCAACATGTCAGTTATGGATTATGTAACCTGAGGTTATTTCTAAGGCTTGTTTCTTTACAGAAGCAGGAGTGCACAGCCAGTAGAGTAACTGACATGGTTCATTTGGAAGAATCTAAAATCACTGAGAAATGCTGGTAAAATGTTCCTGTTACTGCCATGTAAAACTAGTCCTGTCTGAATTGGGCTTTAGACATTTAAAGTTTCCTTTTCTGAAATATTGATTGAGCAGTGGTTTGTAATGTCTGCTTGACATGAAGAGCAAAGTGTAGCCCCCAAAACTCCCCCTGATCCATTTTAACAGTGTGATCTTTGAATGTACACAAAATCACAAATTTTGAACACTCTAAATGTAGTTAATTTGACTAAAAGTTGCAGTTTCTCAGTAGGTTGAATGGGGATTCCTGTAAAGCTTGTCCAATCTTCTTATACTTGCTATGAAAGTATGCATTTGGGCTGAGCATGGACAGGCCGGTTCATTCTCTGCTAGAACAAACTGTACAGATGGGCTATAGCACAGGTATACAAACCACTTGTTAAAATACTGTATTGTTTTATTTTAAAATAAAGTATAAATTATCCTAACACGTTTTTAAGTGTAATATATCTTTAAATACTAGGGACACAGAAATGGACATTTGCATAGAATGACTCGGTTAAAATATGTAAAATGAACTATTTTGGCAGCTCTACAAAAAATATAGGTTTCTCCAGGTAAACTTTCCTAAAGGTGTTCTAAGAGAGGCTGAGGGCTACATGTGGGCTGTGTTTGGCTTAGGGGCTTGACTTTGGACATCCCTGAGCTTCAGTCTTTAACAGTACACAAGGAGGTGGAGCTAAAGGGGCCGGTGAGGGTGGAAATATGTGTGTATAACTGTAGGCTGTAGTCCTGGAGCTGTTGTGGACAGATATAACTGGTTTTGATATTATAATCTCAAGTGTGAGAGATCTTTCCTACACATACACGTGCACACTGTGGTGGATGAGTGCTGTTTAGTGTCAGCAGCTCCATGGCGGTATTACTCTTCAGGTTCTGAAAAAGCTGATATCATCATCTGGAGCCTTAAGATTAGTATGGAGTGATGACCTCATGCATTTCTGGAGCTTCTCCTTATTCCTGGATTGTGAAGTTAAAGGATGTTTGTTCTGCGGTGATCACTCTGACTGTGCCGTCATCTCTCCTCACACTTCACTTCTCATTACTGAGTCACTGTTTAGACACAGTAGCTGTTTGTGTTCTCTCATTTCTAAAGAACCTGAACTAATGACCCGACATCACATGAGTGGGTCAACTTTCAACATTCTCTCTCTCTCTCTCTCTCTCTCTCATTGCCCTTTTCTTTCACCTCTCCTACTTTCTTTCCATCCATCTTTCTGTATCAGTTTTCTCTTTCTATCAGTCTCTTTCTCTCTTGCTCTTACTTCCCCTCTCCTCCTGTTTTTCATTACTTGCTCACTTTTCTTTCTCTCTTTTCTCTCTTCCCATTTTCTTTTTCCTCTCTTTTCCCAGTGCATTTCTCTCTCTTTCTCTCTCTCTGTCTTATTCACACACACAGCTTTATTGTTTATTCCTGAGTTCTCTCAGCTGTGTGACTGAAGCCACTAAAATAGCTGTTTTGTATTAAGGGATCGTGGTGCTTATAGGATTGGATCCAATTAAAATATCTGATTACATTTAATTACTGTTTAACATTGCGCTCAGCCTGTGCGTGGGCCGCTCATCTCGGTGCCCTCTGTGGGGCCGGCACGCCGCACTGGCTTTGAATCAGTCATCTAATGCTCTTCTTACACTTTCTTTAGCATCAATCCTCCCTCGGCCTGTAAAGCAGTGATTGGATTTCTGAGCGTGTGCGGTAGAGGCGACAGTTAAAAATCATACTTGTGTTTATGAGGCCTTCGGTACATACACGCAGGGGATGAGTTATACGTTTAAAGGCCACTTTGCTTTTCCTGCTCCCAGTTTTAATTACGCGCTGCCCGCTCAGTCTCAGCCCTCCGGAGGCCGTATTTATGACCATGGACACTTCAGTTGACGGTGGAGTTTGAATCTTCATGCAGATTGAGTTTACAGCAGGGTTCCTCTCTAAAACGCTCAGAACTTTTCTAATAGCTGGTAGTGCTGGGCCGTATTGATCAAATTCAGAATCCCAACATTTTTCAGATGTATCGCACTTGGACTCTGCTCAATTAGATGATACAAATGTTAATGAACCTGTGCTTCCCGAGTGCTGGTTCTCTGCTTAAAGACATCTGCACCTGATTCAGTTACATTAACCACACAGAAACCACACTTTCATGAAGGAAACCTAATGAAATGATTCAGTTAGTCTTTGTGTTTTGAACTGTTCTTTTAAAACAATCCGAAGCACATAATACAGAATATTAAGTGTTTTATCCATCAATAAAAACTAAAACCTTATATTGTTGTGTGACACCAATAGACCCTTTCCACAAGAAACGGAAGCGTGTGAATTCTGGGTAAAACAAGTTCTGCTTTTGGCTTAAAGGCAGTTACTACCCTTGGAAACAGCCATTTGTATCATTCGCCACAGAAACTTGTGTCGCTTTATCTTTGTCATAGTTGTCCAAGCTAAATTAAGTAAGTCAATGCTTCGTGAAAAAAATCCTTCACAGCCGTCAGAGTACAGTAACGTCAGCTGGCTAGCTTTTAGTTTCTAAGGGAGAAAGTGAAAACTGTGCCTCTGAAAGCGGCTGTGGCAGCAACTTGCATGGAAGCATGAACTGCATGTGTAATGTTAGTCAGCAGCAGTGAAATGATTTAATTACACAAACTTGTTTTCTCTCTGCTCTTCATCAGCTGACAAACCACTGAAACTGAAATAGGTCTGCTGGAGATAATACAGTTGTATGCAAATGTTTGGGCACCCCTGACAAATTCCATGTTTTGTTCATTTTCTGATTGAAAAAAAAGTTAACACATACGTAACAGAGAAAATTTTCATGCACAGTTACTACCAAAATGCTCTGCAGTTTATATTTAATGTCTTTTCTCCAATGTGGTCATTCTGCAAATAAATATACATTGTGCACTAAAATTTGCAGGAAAAAAAAAAAACGATGTTTAAGTTTTAACTTATTTTCTATAGTGGTTTTAAACTTAGTAATTCAATAAATCATGTCGTTTGATTGGGTGTGTTCATGCCATTTGATTGGGTGTGTTGCATATAACCTAATATTGCGCACCTAAAAGCCAGGAAAAGTTACCACATCTGTAGATTCCACACTCCTGTGGGTCTGACTATCTATTGTACTCTTAGCTGGCCACAACTTTCAGGATTAGTAACAAAAAATAGTAAAAAGATATAAAGAAAAACACTTTTACTGGTCCGGCAAATTCTCACAGGTTTTTATTTGGTTGGTGTTCCACCAGCGCGCCAATTAAAATTACAATATGTCTGATTTAATGTGAGTTAACCTCATGAAACAGTTATACGAGCCAAATGTTCTGCACTGATCTTGTCTGATGTCTCTTCTGGTGATGCAGTCTTAGAACAAAGGATTCTGCTTTTGAAATGATAAAACGGGATGTGTAAGATCACAAAGCCTAAAATGTGATTTAATGCATACTTGCATATCCTGTTGCCATTAACGTGCCCGTAAATTCTGTGCATGTTAATTGCGTCTAGAACAGAGTGAAAGAGTTTTAATTGGCCGTTCAGTGAGAAGCATGGGGAGCTTGTGGTGCTTCCTGCTGCGCTCTCATTGGTCCGGTCCCCAATGAGGAAGCCGAAGCAATTCAACAATTCATTAACAGTTCGTCTTTTAATGTGCGCTCAGAGGGACCAATCAACACGCAGTGTATCAGCACACACACAATCCCCCATAGACACACACACAGAGCACTCGCTTCCGCTCTGACGTCCCAGCTCTGTAACACACACACACACACACACACACACACACACACACACACACACACACACACACACACCCTCACTCACACTCACATGCATTCAGATTGGGAATATGCCTCCAGAGGGGAATGAGCATGAATTACTGTGAAAAAAATCCACCCAAAGGGTTCAGCACTGGGAATAAAACACACCAGCCATTTTTACAGCATGTTGCAGTCTTCATATTGACTTCATACAGATTTTTCTTTAAAAAGGGGCTTGTTATTGGTGTTCAGAATCAGTCAAGGTTGGAATCGGCCTCATATTTACTGCTAACGCACAAACGCGTCCCGGTCTATTTCGATCACATAATATGACTAGCTGTCGGGCCGTTCCCATTACGACTGATCACGTATTAGGGATGAATGTTGGGTGATTCACATCCTGACCAATTCCGATAACATATTTTGTTTGAATATCATTTGATTCTGATCCTGACAGATTCGGATGGTGTGTTAGGAGCAACTATCCAACCGTGTGTTCAAAGCGAACATTTGGTGATTCCAATCCTCGTCCAATTCCAGTAAATTATAAAAGAATAAAGAATAAATATCAGCTGATGCGGATCCTGACTGATTCCAGTGGCTTATTTGATTTGAATATCAGTTGAGTCTGATCCTGACTGTTTCCAGTCTCACATTAGGAGCAACTATTGGGCAGTTCTAAGCCTGGCTGATCCCGATCGCATGTTGAGGGTGAATGTCGGTCAGTTTTGTTCCTGCAGGATTCCACTTTCATGTTAAGAGCAAATATCTGCTGATTCCCAGTTGATTCTGTTTTGCTCCCCTAACAGACAGTAAAGCAGTCCATAAGTCTAGACCATGAATCAGGAATTATTTAAGATTATGATTAGAATGTTGTTGCTATATCTTGCTAAAGATGCATCGTGTTTGGAAAAAAGCTCGAAGTGTGCAATCATTTCTCCTGAAAGTGGCTGGGCTTCCGGTGAAGATAAACAATATTATTGTTTTTGCTGTCAGTTGTTATAAAAAAGAAACTTTGCTAGTAGAAAATCGAATGAATGAATCAGTTTGGCTGTTATGGTTGTTAAATAGTGTTCGTGGTCAGTTTTGTCTTTTAGATGTGCAGTAATCAGCATCAGATCTGCTGAAGTGTAATCATGGAATAGACTCACGAAGGGTGTAAGTTGCAGTAGCTATTGAGGCTTCATAAAGCTGCAAGTTATGAAGTGCAGGAAGCTGAAGTTTTACAGCGAGTGAGTGAGTTATGTGTTTCAAAGTGACTAACAGCGCGAGTGTGGGGGTAACAGAGAAATGAATAAGAGACTGTGTGTGTGTCAGAGAGAGACATAAATGGAGAAAAAGAGGTGGGGTGTGTGTGTGTGTGTGGGGGGGGGGGGGGGGGGTAAAACTGTCTTACTATAGCATACTATAAACATTATGCCCACACACCTCATCACACCAACTACCCCAAAACACTGAAAATCTGAGGATAATGAAGATGAGTGAATGAGGATAACTGAGAGAAAGATTAGCGGATTTTATTATTATTATTATTATTATTATTATAGTACAAAAATAAACAAAAAAGTATTGTTGTTGTAGGTAGCCTCTTAATCTCCTTGGAACCACTGGTGGTTCCAAAATGCACTGGTATTCTTCATAACTTTCATATTTCATAAGCTCCATCCAGAAGCTGGGCGTCGTATGAGGTTGTAACTCTTCTTTCCAGTTAAATAGATGGTGATGTCATTTTAAACCCTTATAATAAAAGCAGCTGAACTCTACTGAGTTCAGTTTCTACTGAAAGTCGACCCGTTTGTCCACAAATCTGGGCTATAAACTATACACAGACGGCGTCTCTTCAGTGATCTGCTGTAAACATTATTTTTATAAAATAATACAAAGAGCGTCTAGGATTTTTGGCTTTCAGCTGTAAATTGTAAGCATATAGTGATATGTGTAGATCATAAAACACATGCTCTGTTTATTTGAGGGGAACTTTTACAAAAACAAGTTAATAAAAATTTGCTATTATTTCATGCAGTTCCAGAATAATTTGCCTTATGATTTGGTCATGAAAATTCAGATGGAAAAACCAAAATATACCCTGGAGAATAAGAGGTTTATAATAATAATAATAATCATAATCATCATCTTTAAGCACTTAATCTAGATAGGGAATTATAATATTAATAATCATCATAATACTTTTTCGATGGATTGTTTTTGTCCAGCTGAATATTGTGATGAAGATTTGAGTTCACGTTGTCCACCCCACTGCCTGCTGATGAATTAAAGATGACGCTCAAACTGCAGCGTGTTCCTAAAGATCACTCTGCACACTAATGTAATGTTAATGCATGCAAATCATCTCCCATCATCTCCTACCAGTCACACACAGAGAGAGAGAAAGTGTGTGTGTGTTTGTGTGTGTGTGTCTCTGGGGACAGTGTGTGAGGGCATCTTGGCATGCTGCACCTGTTGTGAGGGATCTGCTTGGCCGTTGGGAGCTGTGTGCGTGTGTAAGCACGTATATCGCAGTAGCTCATCAGTATCTCAGGTGTACGATTCATGTCGGACAAGATGGGCCTCCCTAGTCACTGGGCTGCTTCCACTGCAACGAGTTCATTTGAGCTTCTTTAACCGCAACATGACTTATTTTAACTGCGTCTTGGCTCAAAAAGCTAACATGCTAAGATGCTCGGTCAATAACACTCAGAGAAAGGCTGTAAGTTGAAATAATGTCTGTAGAATTTACTGAAAAGACTGGCAGAAATCAATGTATATCCATGGGGAATACCTACACTGCTGGAGCAGCGGCTTCAGTTAGTGCGCCCTCTGTAGGCAATCTAGATTTATACATATGTTCCAGACACTGCTTCTAATCAGGTACGTGGCAATGCAACTGAATTCAATTGCTCATGCACCACTTATATAGTCTCCACAGAAAAGCATTATCACTAGAACGGGACACTTCGGAGCAGCTGCACATTAGGCTGTGGTCACGGTCACTATTCCCAATGTTAAGCACTGGCTAGAGGAGAATAAAGTCCACCCCTCAAGAATAGGAATAGAGCCATAGAACTGCATTCTCCAGAACACGTGTGTCAGGCTTTAGGCCCTAGCGGGCCAAAAAAACTGCACGTTACCTCATTAAACACACCTGATTTAGCTCCTCAGTTAATTTCCAAGGGTTTCATGAACTGAATTCAGAGCGTTAGATGAGGGTAAACTCAGTAATCTCCGCAGCACTTTGGCCAGGAAGGTCCCCAGGTTGACGTGCCTACTTTAGAGTGATGGAGCAACATTGAATACCTTTTGGATGAATTGGAGTGTGTGTTTTTTTTTTTTTTTTTAAATCTATTCATCCATGAAATTGTGGCTGCTATCAAATCCTCACAGCAGTATTCCAACTTAGTGTCACTCCTTCCCAGAAAAGAATGTCACTCCTGCATGTTTACATAGGCGTAAAATGTGTGGGTGTTTTCTCCAACCGCTAAGGGACGTTCCCATTGCATATTTGAACCGATGAAACCTCTCAGGTGGGTGTATTTAAGATCAGTCACCTTGATGTACTGGAAAGTTCAATGGCCTAGATGGTGGAAAACCGTCACAGACGTTTTCCTGCTGCGGCGCTTAAGAGTCGGCAATGCATAAGCGACAGCAAAGGCCTGGATTAGTCATGAGTCACTACTGTAAAAGTAAAAGCTTGTTTCATTTTGCCGTACTTGGTTTTATGCGCTGTAGCACAGCGTTTGATGCTCTGACTAGCATTGTGCACTGAAACTCGCGGGTGCGTTTTGTAATATTTTATAATCCCTGTTGGCCGACTCGAACAGATCCAAAAGTTTCTTGCCGCTGTTTTGCGTGTCACACTTGCATCCCTGCAGACATCTTGTCTTTCTTTCTCTCCCTCACTGATGTGCTCAGACACACACACACACACACACACACACACTCCCCTTCACTTCCATATTGATTTCCCTCGTCCATACAGGCCTGTGTCGGCCTTTCGCTGCCTGGGACTTCCCATCCCTGAGCATCACTCATTCCCCCTCTCTCTCACACGCATACGCACACATTCTCACACGTCAGAATTAATTCGCACTCTGTCAGCATGAGGAGCAGGCGTGAAAGGAGGTGATAAGTGTGTCTGTGCATGTGTGCGTGCATGGATTATGTTGCATGTCATTCGTTTATGTCTCTTTACTGGCTGTGGAAGAGTCTAGAGTGGGACTGCATGATAAAGACATGACATGCGATCTTCTGTAAAGCTGTTGGATATCACTGTAAATATCACAAAGCGATAAATTATGATTAACTTTTTTATAGAGGCCCACAAAACGCTTGTAGTGATGCATGTTTGTTGGAACAGTAGCTATTACTGCCTCTTATATTTTGCATACAGCACTGGGAGTGAGAATACTCATCATGTTTAAAGTATCGTTACAGTCTAGTAGTTTAGGGTATAGTCGTTTTTTTAGCTGTAGGGTTTGTAATCGGCTGGTTAAGATTTTACTGTCCGTGCGGGAGAGCAGAGTTTAAGCTCAGCAGATGGACACACTTGTTGGACTTCTAATGCATCATTCCGACCTATCTAATTATATTGTGTGAGAGGTAATTTAAAGCATTCTGTCATCACAGCTCTTAGCAATTTGTCTAGGAAACTGATATTGAAATACTTCTTGTTGTGCAGGCCTAATCTTGAGACAGTTAATAATAATAAATCCAATAGTAAGTCTTCCACAATCAACAGTGCATGCAGCAAGGTTGCCCCTACATGCTAGTCGCACCCAAAAAAGGTCCTTCAAGGGTTCTTTAGTAAAGATAATGGTTCTGTATAGAACTGCAGGGATGTGGGAAGTAGTGGGGCTGTAGCACCATCAGATTCCAGGATTGATTATCTGCTAAAACCAATAATCAGAAATAAAAAAGCTCAGAACTTTTAAAATATTTTGAGACAAAGACCCATGTTTTCTTTTTTACAGTTTGTATTTTTATATCCTTTAATTTATGCATTAGCCCTGCACTGTTGAAGTTATAAATATACATTATATACATATACAACATATACATTATGCGAAATAAATTACAGTATAAAGTGAGTTGCTTCGCTTGCCACACAAGCTCATGTCAATAAAGTAGCTAGCATTAATGCTAGGTAAAAGTTTGCTAGCGAAGTTCAGAAATTGTAATGGAAGAGGTTTAGTTATATAATTGTTATTAACCACATGAACCCTAAACCAAACTTCCAATATGTGCTGGCTAGCTACGGTACTTGAAGAGGTAGCTAGCACTAACCCTAACTCTAAACTAGGGATGTGCATTCTGACTAATTTGAGTGTATTTGAAGTGTATTTGCAGTTCATGAAAAGATATCCAGTTAACCACAGAGAAGCAAAATGCATGAAATGAATGTAGACATGTGGCTTACCTTTTTAGGTCACAGCACTGGTGTTGCACCAAAATTTAGCATAATGCAGAGAAACTACTAATTAAATGAATAAGTAAACATGGGAAACGAAGCTAAAACTACTACTAACAGATGACACTGGATGCTGTTGAGGATTTCTTGTCTTCCAGAAGTGTTTTTCTCTTCAGTGGATGATATACCAGCATGTTAGTTTGTCAGAAAATATACTTTGTAAATGTGTTTCTGGATCTGATGTCAGCCTGTTTAGCGCTAAAAGACATGCTATCTCTGCCTTTTCAGTCACATCCTTAATAACATGGCCTTGGCAACACACCCACGTTATAGGCATTTGTGTTCCAGCCTAGCATCAAATAACGAACTCGCAAATACAAGCAAAACTTTTACATTTCAAAGTTTTCTGCCTGTATATTTTCAGTTTTCTCTGCATCAAAATGCTGCAAATGCCCACAAAGTAATTTCAGTATTCGTGTCCTGCTTAGTTACCAGACATTAAATAAAGATCATTGTACTTGACTGTTGAAATGATTTTCTTTACTGAGGCAGTACGAAAGTTCCAACTTATCAGACTGTTGTTATACATATAGTGTATCGTGAAAACGTCTTTGAATATTGTGATTTTGTATTTTTGCTATATCGCCCACCGCTATAAGTATATCCTTAATCCTAACTCACTGCTCGCCAGCCTTCTGGACCATCTTGACCACCATTGAGCTTCTTGCTGTACAAACGCTGTGCAATCCTCACCCTCAGATGCTGCTGCTGCCGCTGCATAATCAAAAGCTAATCAAATTAACCACTGCCCCACCTGTTTCTTCTGCTTTGTACTATAATACTTTATTCTAACAATGTTTGCTGTCCAGTGTCGACCAGAGGAGGATGAGTCCCGGCTTGGAGCTGGATTTTCTTTCTGTAATACAGATTTTTCTGTGAAGCTGCTTTGTGACAGCACCTGTTGTAAAAAGCACTATATAAATAAACTTTGCTTGCTTGCTTGCTTGCTTGCTTGCTAACCCCTGATCGTCACCTTAACCCTTTTATTCAGAAGGTACAGTTTAAATCTGCCCAAGCACAGGCTTCACATGACTGGTCTGCAGGGCTACAGCTGGATTCTTTTGAAGAAGAGAACAAAACAGTGGACAATCTATCTTGTCACTTTTCAAAATAAGGGCCCTAATACAGCTTGTCTCTGAAAGTATTGAAGATGGTGCGCGTGGGTGTGAAGTGTTCTTTTCTGTCAGCATGTTTGTTACATTTCTGGTCATGGTGTGTCACATGGCATATCGGCTGGATGGAGGCTGGTGTGTGTGTGTGTGTGTGTGTGCAGACTTGTAATTGTGTGAAGAGCAGCACAGTATTGATCAAAGCTGAGCCCTCATCAATGTTTAATGGGCTTCTTCTGTACTGAAACTACCAACCATCAAATATTGATCCCTCACTTCTGAGCCAGAGATTTGCTTTTGGTGGAGTGTAAATAAGAGAGAGGTAGAGAGGTAGAGAGGTAGAGAGGTGGAGAGGGCGAGAGAGAGAGAGAGATGGAGTTTAGAGAGGGAAAAGAGAGGGGTCGAGGGCTCTCAGGGTGGTGGGCCGTCATGGCTGGTCACTGAAGGCTGACAAATGCTGCTTCTGTGATGAAGGCTGTATCTCTGCTGTCATGGAGACTGTTGCGCTCTACACTCAAGAAGACGGATGACCTTATTTGCACAGCTTCATTTAAGCCAAGGTCCTCCAATCCTACTCTGTGTTGGGTTTTTTACGTTTTTTTTTTTGTTGGTATGTTTTTATTGGTAGAACTGATGAAGAGAACGCAACATTGCGGGGCCAACATAGTTGTACATGGTGTGTGGTCAGAATCGGACAACGTTCACTCTAAATGCTTGTTTGTATTTTGGATAGTCTGTGTTACAGTTTTACGAAGTGAATAATGTTAACTATCCATGCACACTCACACTGAAAGGTGTGCATGCCGGTCATTGTTATTGTGTTTGTTTGTTTTTTAAAAAAAATAACGCTGCTGAAAAAAAAAATTTTAGTTAATGTTTTAGATATTGGAATCGGAATAAGCTGTAAAAGGTCTAGATCAGTGCACCACTAACCCTGTGTTGCATCAATTCTTACTTCAATGGGATGAAAAGTTTTAATGTGCTTTTATTATTTAAAATTGCTTACATAATGGAGATATTTGATGGGTAGGTGGTAGTTGGTAAATTGTTGACTGTGGCAACAAGGCGTAATTGTAATAATTACTATAAAATCATTTCTCTTAAAACCTAATTTTATTGAAAACAGGATTAGACAAATCAAACCTGTACTTAGGGAAATGTATAAGCCAGTATTTACGTAGTTAAATTAATATCATTTCAATGAATATTTGTAATGTATGGTAGCACTAACATTGTAACAAGAGAGTTACATACATTTGACATGGGGACATCATTTCCTTGATCAAAAACAAATGTATTTCCTATATAATTTCGTTTAGTCGTTCTTGTTCAGTATCATTCATTTCATGTAGTCATCATGAGTATGTTTTTATCAACTTATATAATTATAACATAATTTGGATGTGCTATCACAATCCCTTCTGTTAGAGCTAAAACTAAACATTCAGTGGTGTAATTTATAATCCAGCTAATACTGTCTGAAGTTTATATATATATATATATATATATATATATATATATATGTGTGTGTGTGTGTGTGTTTCCCCTTTTCATGTGAGGAAGGCCTGGTGGTGGAAAAATGCCTTAAATCTTAGAATTTGCTCCTGCATGTGTCACTCAAAAGCTCCACCTCTTCTGAAAGAGGGCAGTGAGGTCATGCAGGTGCTGTTCTGAGCTGCAGTGTACTTGGACAGGGTCGTGTTAAATGGAATAATGAAAGGGGGCCGCTACCCACGCACCACACACACATTTCATTTGCTGAAATCCTGAGTGATTTCCCCAGAGCAGGGCTGCTCCCCCGAGAGGTTTGATCTGGAGAGGTCTTGCCACATGCCGTCTCAGTGACAGCAGGCAGTGTACAGGCTGTTCTAAAGGAAATTCAATTACGTGTTTGTGTGTGTGGGTAAGAGTGCATGTATGCTTCAGGCTACCAGGGTTAAATAATACACACACACACACACACACACACACACACACACACACGTGTGTCCTGAGTTCATGTGGATGTCCCAGTATTAAATATCACATGAACAGGCAGAATTTGAGCGCTCTCTGATGACATTTCATGCGTGTGTACATCTTCAGAAACATAGTCAGGGTATTTGATCACTTGTGCATCTGTGCCCCCTTCTTGGAAAACTCTTCTCTAAATGGCTGTTGGTCAGTGCACTGTCAGACGCCGTTATTGATTCATTGGGATGTCCAGTCCTCCTTTCATCTCCTCCAGTGACTAATCGATCATTAAATATCAAAGCAGTCTGTGGTCATTTCACTAGACACACAACCTTGGTAAATATAACTGCGAATGGTCTCTTTATGGTGCCTTATAGCTGCACTCACTGGACACTTTATTAGAAATACTAAACAAATACTTCCACCCATTGTCCACTTTATTAGAAACACTTACCTTATGCTTCCACTCACTGGACACTTTATTAGAAATACTAAACAAATGCTTCCAACCATTGTCCACTTTATTAGAAACACTGACCTTATGCTTCCACTCACTGGACACTTTATTAGAAATACTAACCTTAAAGTTCCACTCATTGGCCACTTTATTAAAAACACTAGCCTTATACTTCCCCTTTTGGCCACTTTATTAGAAATAATGCCTTCCAGCTTTATTAGAAATACTTGTATTTTCACTGACTGTCAACTTTATTAGAAACACTTTTCTTAAAGAACCCAATTTATCCTTTTATCTGTGGTCAATTTCTTACCACAGGGTTACCTTTGACCACCACAGCTGTTGATGTAACTGATTGGCCACCAAATGTCATACCAAGTGATGGCAAAATTCAGGTCCTGAAATCAGATTCAAGGTTAAGTTGAAGACCTCTGGACTGGAGGATGACCAACACAAATTATGCTTGACTAACTGTATGCCAGCAAAATATTGCTACATGGTAGGTGTTTCTAATAAAGTGCCCAGTAACCTGTTAAACATAAAATCCAACTGAGGTTGCTGTGGAGACTATTACTGTCAGTGCTAATACAGTTAGAGTTAATATGTAGTAGATTATAATAAATCATCCAGTGGCATGGCATACTTTCTACTGCATGACAGGTAATGAAACATGGAGAAATACATTTAGGCCTTCCGATGTCAGGCAGATAGGTTGGTTTATGATACGTGCTGTAGATCAGAATTTGTGTTTGCTCCATCAGACAGCCATGAGAGATTGAGGGCCAGACATGAAGTGCCATTCTGTTACTGGGCTGTATATCAGTTTTCTAATCCATCATTATGCCGCTGTAGAGGCTGCTTCAGTATCTGCCTACTTTACTCCTCCGTTATCTTTCACAGCACAGAAAGAGAGAAAGTGTGAAAGTGATGAAGTGATGCTTCCTAATTCTTTAATTCTGTCTTCCTCTCTGTCTGTTCCTATTCCAAAAAAAAATGTTAATCAGAATGTGCTGAGAGGAGAAGAGTGATGGGAGGAAGGTTTATGTGACAACTACATATCGCTGGTGTCAGAAGAAAACCTTGTATCTCCAAAGTGGTAACTTTACAGGAGAAGGAAAAACTTGCTTTACTTTTAATGCAAGTCAATAAAACCAGACATTTAAAGTAAGAGACAAGTCATTTTGGGTCATTTCTTTTAGTCAGTTCATCATGAAATTTATACACAATGTAAAGGACAAAAGTACTTTTAAATTATGTCAAAAAACCTAAAAATGTCAAAAATGGAGATACAAGGTTTTCTATCGACAACAGCGATTTATATATATATATATATATATATATATATATATATATATATATATATATATATATATATATATAAAAAACACCCCTCACATTTCTGCAAATATTTTATTGTAACTTTTCATGGGACAACACTGTGGAAATTAGACTTGGATATAGCTTAAAGCAGTCAGTGTACAGTTTGTATAGCAGTATAAATCTACTGTCCTCTGAAAAGAACTCAACACAGCCTAAATGTCTAAATAGCTTCCAACACAAATGAATCCACCTCACACTGAACATGTCCCAATTGTGTCATTGTCCCTCCTGGTGTCATGTGACTCGTTAGAGTTTCAAGATTCCAGGTGTGAATGGGGACCAGGGCTGTTAAATTTGGTGTTTTGGGTACAATTCACTCATTCTGGCCAATGTATATTCAACATGGCACCTCATGGCACTCAAGAACTCTCTGAGGATGTGAGAAAGAGAATTGGTGCTCTCCACAAAGATGGTCTAGGCTATAAGAAGATTGCTAACACCCTGAAACTAAGCTATAGCACGGTGGCCAAGGTCATACAGCGGTTTTCCAGGACAGGTTCCACTCGGAACAGGCCTTGCCAGGGTCAACCAAAGAGTTGATAGACAGACAGATCAAAAGACAGATGCATGAGTGCTGCCAGCATTGCTGCAGAGGTTGAAGAAGAGGGAGGTCACCCTGTCAGTACCATACGGCACGCAATGCATCAACTCGCTGCATGCCCGTCGTCCCAGAAAGAAGCCTCTTCTGAAGTTGATGCACAAGAAACCTTGCAAATAGTTTGCTGAAGACAAGCAGTCCAAGAACATGGATGACTGGAAGCATGTCCTGTGGTCTGACAAGACCAAGATAAACTCTTTTGGCTCAGATGGTGTCCAGCATGTGTGATGGCGCCCTGGTGAGGAGTACCAAGACAACTGTCTCTTGCCTGCAGTCAAGCATGGAGATGGTAGCATCATGGTCTGGGCTGCATAAGTGCTGCTGGCACTGCGGAGCTGTGATTCATTGAGGGAAACATGAATTCCAACATGTACTGTGACATTCTGATAACAATCCGGACAGTCCTTTTCCTCTTTGGCCCGGAGGACACGACGTCCATGATTTTCTAAAACCAATTTGAAATGTGGACGCGTCAGATCACAGAACACTTTTCCACTTTGCGTCAGTCCATCTCAGATGAGCTCGAGCCCAGAGAAGCCGGCGGCGTTTCTGGGTGTTGTTGATATCTGGCTTTCGCTTTGCATGGCAGAATTTTAACTTGCACTTGTAGATGGAGCGACAGACTGTGTTCTCTGACAGTGGTTTTCTGAAGTATTCCTGAAGCCATGTGGTAATATCCGTTACAGAATGATGTCGGTTTTTAATGCAGTGCCGCCTGAGGGATCAAGGGGAATTCAATGTTAATTTTCTGCCTTACCGCTTATTTGCAGAGATTTCTCCAGATTCTCTGAATCTTTTGATGATATCATGTACATCATTGTAGATGATGAAATCCCTAAATTCCTTGCAATTGCATGTTGAGAAACATTGTTCTTAAACTGTTGGACTATTTGCTCATGCGGTTGTTCACAAAGTGGTGAACCTCACTCCGTCCTTGCTTGTGAACGACTGAGCCTTTCAGGGATGCTCCCTTTATACCCAATCATGACACTCACCTGTTTCCAATTAACCTGTTCACCTGTGGAATGTTCCAAACAGGTGTTTTTTGAGCATTCCTCAACTTTCCCAGTCTTTTGTTGCCCCTGTCCCAACTTCTTTGGAACGTGTTGCAGGCATCGAATTCAAAATAAGTGAATATTTCCAAAAAGCAATAAAGTTTATCCGTTTGAACATTAAATATCTTGTCGTTGTAGTGTATTCAATTGAATATAGGTTGAAAAGGATTTGTAAATCATCATATTCTGTTTTTATTAATGTTTTACTCAACGTCCCAACTTCATTGGAATTGGGGTTGTAAGTAAATCTGAAATATTTTTATTTTGCAAATATACTTAAACAGAACAATATGTTGATAAACCTTTGTCAGTATTGCTTTCTAACACAGGCCCCACAGGGCCGGTAAAAACAGTGCTGAATGTTGTTCATGTCTGAACAATAGCTTTTTGTTTGAATTTTCCATTCTGTTTTAAAAGAGCAGCAGTTACAGTCTAGCACCTGAGCAGGCACCTGGATGTAATTGCTGCACCTCATAAGATGGAATGAAAAATCTGAATAAGAAGCTAACTTTAGGCTTCATCTCAGAAGAACATCCCCTGCATTCATGCCTCTGACCATTAGACCCTGCTGGAAGTTGGAAAATATTACAGCTGTTCACACCATTAGTACCAGCTGGTCCGTGGCTTGTTTTGTGTACAAACCCTGAGAATGTTGTGCGGTAAAAATAATGTTTTCAAATGTTTGGATGCTGTGTAATGCGACCGGTGTGCAGTGGCCTTTTTTTGGCTTTTTATTTCGTCCCTTTGATACTACTGGTTGGACCATCCCCCTTAACGCGATGCAAACGACAAGACAAGAAAGGCAAGTGCTAGTGGGGAAACACTCACATATACACACGCATGCTGTGCAGCATCCGGGTGTGTGGAGATCTCTGTGGGTGTTTGAGCGTGTCAGCCTGTCAGTGTGTGAAAAAGACCAGGGTGGGGGCAGTTGGAGTGTTTGTACTTCTGCTGCACAATTTAGAAAATCTGGTTGTGTGTGTGTGGTTTGGTTTTTTAAACTGAAAGACGAGCCTGCCACAGTTATTATTATACAACGGTCCTCGAGTAATTTTTGCTTATATAACACCTTTAGAGGGCAGCGGTGAGTATTGATTGTTTATCTGATGTTTGTTAACACCTTTAGAGGGCAGCGGTGAGTAATGATTGTTTATCTGATGTTTGTTAATAACACCTTTAGAGGGCAGCGGTGAGTAATGATTGTTTATCTGATGTTTGTTAATAACACCTTTATAGGGCAGCGGTGAGTAATGATTGTTTATCTGATGTTTGTTGACACCTTTAGAGGGCATCGGTGAGTGATTGTTTATCTGATGTTTGTTAATAACACCTTTAGAGGGCAGCGGTGAGTGATGATTGTTTATCTGATGTTTGTTAATAACACCTTTAGAGGGCAGCGGTGAGTAATGATTGTTTATCTGATGTTTGTTAATAACACCTTTAGAGGGCAGCGGTGAGTGATGATTGTTTATCTGATGTTTGTTAATAACACCTTTAGAGGGCAGCGGTGAGTGATGATTGTTTATCTGATGTTTGTTAATAACACCTTTAGAGGGCAGCGGTGAGTAATGATTGTTTATCTGATGTTTGTTAATAACACCTTTAGAGGGCAGCGGTGAGTAATGATTGTTTATCTGATGTTTGTTAATAACACCATTAGAGGGCAGCAGTGAGTAATGATTGTTTCTCTGATGTTTGTTAATAACACCTTTAGAGGGCAGCGGTGAGTGATGATTGTTTATCTGATGTTTGTTAATAACACCATTAGAGGGCAGCGGTGAGTAATGATTGTTTATCTGATGTTTGTTAATAACACCTTTAGAGGGCAGCGGTGAGTAATGATTGTTTCTCTGATGTTTGTTAATAACACCTTTAGAGGGCAGCGGTGAGTAATGATTGTTTATCTGATGTTTGTTAATAACACCTTTAGAGGGCAGCGGTGAGTAATGATTGTTTATCTGATGTTTGTTAATAACACCATTAGAGGGCAGCAGTGAGTAATGATTGTTTCTCTGATGTTTGTTAATAACACCTTTAGAGGGCAGCGGTGAGTAATGATTGTTTATCTGATGTTTGTTAATAACACCTTTAGAGGGCAGCGGTGAGTAATGATTGTTTATCTGATGTTTGTTAATAACACCTTTAGAGGGCAGCGGTGAGTAATGATTGTTTATCTGATGTTTGTTAATAACACCTTTAGAGGGCAGCGGTGAGTAATGATTGTTTATCTGATGTTTGTCAACACCTTTAGAGGGCAGCGGTGAGTAATGATTGTTTATCTGATGTTTGTTAATAACACCATTAGAGGGCAGCGGTGAGTATTGATTGTTTATCTGATGTTTGTTAATAACACCTTTAGAGGGCAGCGGTGAGTGATGATTGTTTATCTGATGTTTGTTAATAACACCTTTAGAGGGCAGCGGTGAGTAATGATTGTTTCTCTGATGTTTGTTAATAACACCTTTAGAGGACAGCGGTGAGTAATGATTGTTTATCTGATGTTTGTTAATAACACCATTAGAGGGCAGCAGTGAGTAATGATTGTTTCTCTGATGTTTGTTAATAACACCTTTAGAGGGCAGTGGTGAGTAATGATTGTTTATCTGATGTTTGTTAATAACACCTTTAGAGGGCAGCGGTGAGTAATGATTGTTTATCTGATGTTTGTTAACACCTTTAGAGGGCAGCGGTGAGTGATGATTGTTTATCTGATGTTTGTTAATAACACCTTTAGAGGGCAGCGGTGAGTAATGATTGTTTATCTGATGTTTGTCAACACCTTTAGAGGGCAGCGGTGAGTAATGATTGTTTATCTGATGTTTGTTAATAACACCATTAGAGGGCAGCAGTGAGTGATGATTGTTTCTCTGATGTTTGTTAATAACACCTTTAGAGGGCAGCGGTGAGTAATGATTGTTTATCTGATGTTTGTTAATAACACCATTAGAGGGCAGCGGTGAGTGATGATTGTTTCTCTGATGTTTGTTAATAACACCTTTAGAGGGCAGCGGTGAGTAATGATTGTTTATCTGATGTTTGTTAATAACACCTTTAGAGGGCAGCGGTGAGTAATGATTGTTTATCTGATGTTTGTTAACACCTTTAGAGGGCAGCGGTGAGTAATGATTGTTTATCTGATGTTTGTTAATAACACCTTTAGAGGGCAGCGGTGAGTAATGATTGTTTATCTGATGTTTGTTAATAACACCTTTAGAGGGCAGCGGTGAGTGATGATTGTTTATCTGATGTTTGTTAATAACACCTTTAGAGGGCAGCGGTGAGTAATGATTGTTTATCTGATGTTTGTTAATAACACCATTAGAGGGCAGCGGTGAGTAATGATTGTTTATCTGATGTTTGTTAATAACACCATTAGAGGGCAGCGGTGAGTAATGATTGTTTCTCTGATGTTTGTTAATAACACCTTTAGAGGGCAGCGGTGAGTAATGATTGTTTATCTGATGTTTGTTAATAACACCTTTAGAGGGCAGCGGTGAGTAATGATTGTTTATCTGATGTTTGTTAACACCTTTAGAGGGCAGCGGTGAGTGATGATTGTTTATCTGATGTTTGTTAATAACACCTTTAGAGGGCAGCGGTGAGTAATGATTGTTTATCTGATGTTTATCAACACCTTTAGAGGGCAGCGGTGAGTAATGATTGTTTATCTGATGTTTGTTAATAACACCATTAGAGGGCAGCAGTGAGTGATGATTGTTTCTCTGATGTTTGTTAATAACACCTTTAGAGGGCAGCGGTGAGTAATGATTGTTTCTCTGATGTTTATTAATAACACCTTTAGAGGGCAGCGGTGAGTAATGATTGTTTATCTGATGTTTGTTAATAACACCATTAGAGGGCAGCGGTGAGTGATGATTGTTTATCTGATGTTTGTTAATAACACCTTTAGAGGGCAGCGGTGAGTAATGATTGTTTATCTGATGTTTGTTAACACCTTTAGAGGGCAGCGGTGAGTGATGATTGTTTATCTGATGTTTGTTAATAACACCTTTAGAGGGAAGCGGTGAGTAATGATTGTTTATCTGATGTTTGTTAATAACACCTTTAGAGGGCAGCGGTGAGTAATGATGGTTTATCTGATGTTTGTTAATAACACCTTTAGAGGGCAGCGGTGAGTAATGATTGTTTATCTGATGTTTGTTAATAACACCTTTAGAGGGCAGCGGTGAGTGATGATTGTTTATCTGATGTTTGTTAATAACACCTTTAGAGGGCAGCGGTGAGTAATGATTGTTTATCTGATGTTTGTTAATAACACCTTTAGAGGGCAGCGGTGAGTGATGATTGTTTATCTGATGTTTGTTAATAACACCATTAGAGGGCAGCGGTGAGTAATGATGGTTTATCTGATGTTTGTTAATAACACCATTAGAGGACAGCAGTGAGTAATGATTGTTTATCTGATGTTTGTTAATAACACCTTTAGAGGGCAGCGGTGAGTGATGATTGTTTATCTGATGTTTGTTAATAACACCTTTAGAGGGCAGCGGTGAGTAATGATTGTTTATCTGATGTTTGTTAATAACACCATTAGAGGACAGCAGTGAGTAATGATTGTTTATCTGATGTTTGTTAATAACACCTTTAGAGGGCAGCGGTGAGTAATGATTGTTTATCTGATGTTTGTTAATAACACCTTTAGAGGGCAGCGGTGAGTAATGATTGTTTATCTGATGTTTGTTAATAACACCTTTAGAGGGCAGCGGTGAGTGATGTCTGTTTATCTGATGTTTTAAGTTTAGGAGGAAGTGGTGTCGGTTAACCATCTGCTAAAATTTCATGATTGTCACAAGCCTACTGAAAGAGCAAAAGCGTCAGTAGATTGAATAGGTGTTACACTAGATGTTGGATCATTGCTGTAAGGATTTGATTGCAGCCACAAGAGCACCAAAATAGTACCCAGCCATTAGCAGCTCTGTGGTCAGAAACTGATCAGTTGAAGGGCTAGAGAACGGTACTCCAGCAAAGTGGAACTACAAAGTGAGTGTTTCTAATAAAGTTGCCAGTTAGCAGATAGAATGTTGTTTAGAGGCACATCTCTTAGTTTAGGACAGAATCAGCGGAGACAGCTGTTGTTTTTCTTGCTGAAGCCAGCCGTCATGGTTTCTGCAGCAGCGTCTGGATTCAGTACAGTTGCAGTGTGAAACTGGACAGAGTGTCACCTGATTGGCTGAACTCGCCACACATGAAAGAAGAGTGAAGCTGGGAATCCGATCTGCCTTTCTTGTTCTCCAGTGGACAGTCATTAAATCTCAAGCAGTCTGGAGGATGACGTCATCCATGGTCTTTCTAAATACTACTTCATTGTCCTTTACTACATCTCAAACCAAAGAGAATTGTTTGAAGAAAGATGTACACAGAGCTGGACTATTTACATTCTTATACATTATACATACTATCGGTGTCTCTCATTTAAAGGGCATTTACTAAGTAGAGCGCCTTTGCAGCGTCTTTAGAAGCCGCGTTCTGTGGAGGATCCTCCTCTGCTTTTACAGCGCCAAATGATCCAGCTTACACAGCGTCATAACTCCTGACCCCCAATCAGCTGTGAAGCTGAGTTTGAGGGGTTTGAACAGTGAGTGAGAGCTGAGGAAGGCAACTATCAAGATTTTTTTATCAAGAATTTTTATGGACAAATAGGGGCAGACGTTTGCATACAAGTTTTCCCAGTGTCCTTCCGAACTGGCTCTGCTGCGATGATGTCGCTGCTGGTTTTAGGACGTTAGCCTGCAAGTTTGTTAGCCAGCTGGCCATTCAAAACAATAGACTGAGGCTTCAACAACCGCTATCATGCATGCTAATGGAGTGGTGTTTACGAAAACTGTAAAATGGTTAATGACTGACCTAAATTACAAACTATAACTACAAGCTATTTGTCTTTGTGACAAGAAACCAAATAAAATACCACAGATAATCGGAATAACTTACATTTGAAGATGACTATACTGCTTGCTGGGGTGCTTGCCGCATCACTTCTGTCTGCCATGTTCAAACAAAAGTTGTGCCGTGTTGCTTTGTGGGATGGGATTGCCTTAGCAGCTGAGGAAACATCCGGTGCTGTCTCGATGTTCGGCCAAAATAACATACCTCAGTAGGCCGCATATTTGAGGTATCTAAGATTTGAGACAGCCTTTTTGTCGGGAGTGTGCATATTATGACGAAAAATGCCGTCTATGTAGAGCTCACTAGGTTTTGAGAGACACACTTTATGTACTTTTTTTTTTGTGTGCATTGTCCTCGTCACTTATGTGTCGTTCGGTAAGCATTGACCCATGTCTCATCAAAGCCCTTATAATCCACTGAGCACTTGAATATGAATAGGTGGACTTTCTTGGCTTGAAAAGACAGACTAGTATTTGAAATGTGCTTCTGCCACTTGTACTGGATTTTTACTGCTGTTTGGGTGATTCAGTCTCCTAGAAAAAGCTTGTGAATAAGCAGGACACTGAGTGGACTTACCCTTATACAATAAGAGCCTGTTTGTGCTCTTATCCAGTGGGACCTGTGCTGTGTGACTTTCCTCTCTCTTTCTAAACAGTCTTATCTGTGAGTGGTGGGCTGTCTGTGAAGAGTCCTCTCTCCTCCAGTGTAAGATATCTCCATCGATAAGCCCTGAGAGTAGCTGACCACTTAAAGGATGCCATGCCTGTGACTCTCCAGTCCACCATGTTTAAAATGGCTCTGTTCTGGTCATTGGCAACTTCATTAGGATACATCAAGCCTTATTTGAGCTGGATTAGTTTTACATGTGTTTCTTTCAACCTCATGGTCATGTTATAACAAGGCCAGCTAATGGGCTCAGTCATGTGACGTGTTGCTATTGTTAGTGAGTGTGATGTGTAACTCTGACATCCAGGATATAATGTTTCAATCTAATCAAATTGTAAAAATATAGTTGTATGCCATAGTGTGAACACCCCTGGTTAAGTAGCGTGTTTGTGTTTATTTTATGTTCTTTCAGTGTGTTCAACTCTGCGAATAAGTATTAAATATTGGGTTTAAAATTTTAAAACTTATTTTTACTTGGAAAAATCCATAAAACATGTTTTTTGGCTGGAGGTGTTCAAACTTTTGCATATGGCTGTACTTTGTCCAGTATGAGTCAACTAGCCAGATACTTTGCGCAAGCCTCCCAGTTCATATTAAGCTTGAATTGTGCTTTGGTGTACATTTTTGTTTTGAAAAATATAAACACAGAAGCTGAATCTCGTTCATTCTCTCTCTCTTTCTCTCCCTCTCTCTCTCTTTCTCTCCCTCTCTCTCTCTCCCTCTCTCTCTCTCTCTCTCAGAAACGATGATGGATACTCGGACTGCCACGGCTGAGCTGGGCTGGACAGCGTACCCTGCATCAGGGGTGAGTTTTTTTTGTGTGTGTGTGTGTGTGTGTGTGTGTGTGTGTGTATTACCATGTTGTTGTTTTTTTCTTTTTGGGAGAGACCGAATCACCCCAGAAGATGACTGTGGGAACTGTATGTCTCCATAATGATAGAAAAACACTAATGCTGTTACTTCTTATCCGGTCGGTGGGTGGGTGGGTATACTCCAGTACGCGGTTGGCCTTTCATGGTGCCAGTGCTCAGATATTAAAATGCATTATGTACATTACATATTTGTTTCATCATCAAAATACGGGGATAATATATAGGCTAACAGATTAGTTTTGCATATATTTATGAGTACGTAAATTTTTTATATACATTCCTGCTACTAAACACACATGCCTTAACGTGTATTTAAGGACATGACTGAGAAGGTAGCAGTAATGGTCTATAATGGTCTGACCTTTTTGCCACCAATGAAAATGTATTCCTCTCATCCAACAAGTGGACACATGTGGGGAAAAGACCTTGTGTGGAATATTACAAGTCCTCATCACCGTCCGGCGTTGTTATACCTGTTCAGTCACTTTCATGGTTACTTAAATAGCAAAACTGGCTATAATCTATCATAATGATCCAACTCTCTTTCTGCACAGAATACAGCTAAAAGATTTCTTTAAATAATAGCAGCATATAGCTGTAGTGGTACCTAATTTAGTAGTGACCCCAAGCAGACATTCTATTACCTGTCAGTATATGTGTGTGTACATGAGGGAGAGAGAGAGAGAGAGACAGCAAAAGATAGAAAGAGAGCAGATACCCATGTTACAGTTCTGAAAGTGATATTTGTGCTTTGACTTTTTTAAAAGCAAAATGTATCCATACTGTGATTTTGTTCAAAGTAGCGTTTATCCTTTATAACACACTTTTTTTTATAAAAAAAGAACAAAAAAAGTTTCCTTCTCCTCACTGTAGCTCTTTATTTATTTACGGCGCTCAAAATCTTGTTTATTTTCCAGCTTTTTGTGGAGAAAAGAGGCGACCGAGAAGGCAAATTCTAGCCTATTACCTCTGACAATGCCTGCGTTTGAGCGAGAGACTTCGAGAGAGAGCGAGAGAGAATGAGTCATTAAATCGTTTCAGATTAGCTTTAAATCACACAGTAAAATGATTATGCTCTCCAGGTGTTGTTATTGCGTCTGGATTCAAACGGAGCGGTATTAGCGTTAGCGCATGTCTCTCTCTCTCTCTCTTGTTCTCTCTCTCTCTCTCTCTCTCTCTCTCTCTCTCTCTCTCTCTCTCTCTCTCTCTCTCTCTCTCTCTCTGTCTCTCTCTCTCTCTCTCTCTCTCTGTCTCTCTCTCTCTCTCTCTCTCTCTCTCTCTCTCTCTCTCTCTCTGTCTCTCTCTCTCTCTCTCTCTCTCGCTCTCATCAGAAAGGCACAGAGTGAAGCTCCCTGTCTGTTTCATCATCGCAGCCATTATTCTCCATCCAGGCCGCACTCACGGTGACTTAATGACATAATGAAGGCACTTACGCTGCACAGAGCTCCACCAAAGCCCCGCTAAAGGCACAGAGAGCAGCGCAGGCTTCAATAACAGACACGCAGCCAGGGCAGCGCGCACATTTAGAGTAATCAGGGCGGAGGGATACAGAGAGATTAGCATTTAGATCCAATATGAGCACGTCGGGACACAGCAAGGTGATGTGCACTTTCTCACCCACACTCGTTTTCTCTGTCTCGCTCTCTCTCTTTCTTATTCTCTTTCTCTTTGTGGCTGTGTCTCTGGTTTGTTCTCTCCAGTCTCACTCGGTGTTCTCTTATTAAAGTCAACCTGAAATCAAAATTGAACTTTTCTGCCTCGACCCTGCTCATAATAAGTACATCCTATCTTATTATTTAAAAGACAAAGTTCATGTTTTCCTGCAAACTTCCTTCAAAATGTAGTGTCTTTTGCCTCATCTCGAAAACATTTTCTGATTTTTATTACATCACCCTGTGCCAGTGAGTGGGGAAAATAACAATGAAGTGGCTTTCTGGCATTAAAATTATATTCTTAGCAAAAATGGTTGTATATAGAACCAAAAAAGGGTGATTTATCTTGTTATAATAGTCAAATCCTTTTCAAAAAGCTGCCATATAGAAGCACATATCAGAACATCATTCTGGAGAACCCTTTTATCGTGCAAAGGGTTCTTTGACTGTGCATCGATATATATATATATATATATATATATATATATATATATATATATATATATATATATATATATATATATATAGCCATTTCTTTACTGAAGAACCCTTGAAGAACCGTCTTTTTTAAGAATGTAGAGCTTAGTATGGTATTTGTTGTGTTGCACAGTATTCTGTAGCACAGCAGTGTCTCACACAGCCTTGACAGAACTCATGATTTATATAGTTTCCATTGTTTCATTAAACAGTCAGTGTTCTGTCACTATAATACCCAGCATACATTACACAAATTCATCACACAGCCTTTGGGAATCCCTGTGATGTCAACCAATCCTGTTGCTGGCCTAGAAACGGAGCTATGGGCTAATTATTTTATCGTTATTCAGTGCAAAATGTCCACATTTTCTACCCTTTCAGTGAGAGAAAAGGAGCCAAACTGAGGAAAAATATCAAGACAACCAGGTAGCTGCCTTGCTATAACTGTAGCTTTTAGTTCCTCATCTGATAACTACATTGGAGAGAATGGATGACAGACTCCAATGACAGAAATGAATTGCTATTTGAAGAGAGATAGTAAGTTATATGGTGCAGTAAACACTAGCAGTAGGGTTACTCCACCAACTAATAATAAAAACAGCTGCCTGCCCCCAAAAAACACCCCAAAGCAGTTGTAGCCTCTCAAATGCTTCTCCCACCTTCAAGATATTTCATCAGAAATTTGGATGCAAGTAGCTCCTGAGTGGTGCAACCGTCTAAGCGTTGGCCCTATCATCGCAAGTTCGATCCCTGGTGATGCTACAGCCAGCCATAGCTGGGAGTCCAAGAGAGCACAGTTGGCCTCGCTCTCTCTGGGTGGGTAGGATGGCCCCCCTTCTCTGTCAATCACTCAGCGCAATGCTAGTCAGCGCAGGCGTCTTTCAGCTGACGTAACAGATCTGGCGGTTGGCGCTTTCCTCTGAGTGTGTTCAGCTGTCCAGTGACGTTGCATTTGAGGCAGTTCGAAAAGATGTGGTGGCTGGTTTCTCAGGTCTCGGAGGAAGCCTGTGTTAGCCTTCGCCCTCCTACCGCTGGTAGTAGCGTGTGATTGGGGGAGTCCTAACTAGCGGGTGGAATTGGGAACAACTAAATTGGGAGAAAATTGGGTAAAAATTCGAATGCAAGTAAGTGTGCCTACAAATGAAAAAGTAATTGCATTTTGCTTGCAGATTATGGGAACACAAGCATTTTGTCTTTGAGTTGAACCTTGCTTAACATGACATACACTAACAAGGTAAAAAAGGGTTAGTTCTGATTTATTGGTGTCTATAAAAGAGAGAGAGAGAGAGATACAGAAAGGAAGAGGGAGAGACAAAGGCATGGACAGCTTTTCAGTTTTTGAACTCCTTTGTAAAATTGAAAATCAATCTTCGTTCTGCACCTCTCCAGCACTTTAAAGTCTTCCAGTGTGGACTGCTGTGCTTTTTCTTTACATATTTTTTTCCCTGCTCGAGCAAACTGCCATTGTGTCAAATGAAATACATGGCTTGGCATTTGCTTTTTCCGGCTTTGTGTACTCAAAATCTAAAATAAATGGAAATGCTTGTTTGGCAAATCTGGCCCCAAAGTCCCTAAAGAAATACAAATGAATGCAAACAGTGCAAGAAGATTCGCACAATCCATAAAACAATGAGAAATGGTTCGTTTGGTGTTACAGAGTGGACAATTGTATTTCTGTATTCCTGCAAGTGCAATTAAGCAGTTGGTCTACAAATGAGCAGTTGTCTACAAACTTATGGACAGATAGCATATGTTCCTATTTGATCAACAGCTGTATGGTTTTAACAGTAGGAGCAGCTCCAGGCAAAACAGACACACATACACTTGAATGCACTGTTAAGCACTGAAGGTAAAAGAAGAAGACAAGCAGAAATGATCCTGCAACACTTCACACACAACACACCCTAGTCTTAGTATCAATTCTACAAAGACTCAAGTCTTCCATAAAAAATTTACTTAAATATAATGGCAGTGTATCTGGTTGGTTTATTCTGATAATTTGTTTATCATCAGTAAGTCCCACTCTTCTAGAAAGTGTGTTAGCTAGTGCAATTCCGTAGTCACAACAAAGTGAAGACATCTGTTCTAATTTCTGAAAAACAGATATTATAACATGAATTTGAGATGTTCTTTCTGGGTCACGTCAGATTCAATCAACCCAGTAAAAGAGACTTTGTTGATTTCCAGATGATGCATATATGAGATGTTTACCAACGTTGAATGATGAAATCTATTGAGTATGTGTATGAATGCCCGTATGCAGGAGTGCTCAGTGTAAGAACGCTGTGCGATTTTATGGCTGCTGGGGTTTTTGTTTGTTTGGTTTTGTATTTTTTATGGAGTGTTTTTGATCTATTTTCATATTGAACTTTCGTTTTGAATGCTGGCCTCAATGTTTTTTTTTTTTCTATCGTCAACGGAGAACTGACTCAGAGAACTTGCATCGCAGTAGCAGAGTTTACATTTTACACCATGACAACGGAGTTTGACTAGGCCAGGAGATAGGGACTTCATGTTGTGACAGGGGAGTTTGACTCCTCCACGAGCAGGGGACTTCGCACCACAGCAGTGGAGTTTGATTAGACCACAAATGAGGGATTTTGTGATGCAATCAATGGAGTTTTACTAGCTGAAGATTTTGCACTATGACAGTGGAGTTTCACTAGGCCATGAGTCGGGAACTTTGCGCTGTGACAGTGGAGTTTCACTAGGCCATGAGTCGGGAACTTTGCGCTATGACAGTGGAGTTTCACTAGGCCATGAGTCGGGAACTTTGCGCTATGACAGTGGAGTTTCACTAGGCCATGAGTCGGGAACTTTGCGCTGTGACAGTGGAGTTTCACTAGGCCATGAGTCGGGAACTTTGCGCTGTGACAGTGGAGTTTCACTAGGCCATGAGTCGGGAACTTTGCGCTGTGACAGTGGAGTTTCACTAGGCCATGAGTCGGGAACTTTGCGCTATGACAGTGGAGTTTCACTAGGCCATGAGTCGGGAACTTTGCGCTATGACAGTGGAGTTTCACTAGGCCATGAGTCGGGAACTTTGCGCTGTGACAGTGGAGTTTCACTAGGCCATGAGTCGGGAACTTTGCGCTATGACAGTGGAGTTTCACTAGGCCATGAGTCGGGAACTTTCGCTGTGACAGTGGAGTTTCACTAGGCCATGAGTCGGGAACTTTGCGCTATGACAGTGGAGTTTCACTAGGCCATGAGTCGGGAACTTTGCGCTGTGACAGTGGAGTTTCACTAGGCCATGAGTCGGGAACTTTGCGCTGTGACAGTGGAGTTTCACTAGGCCATGAGTCGGGAACTTTGCGCTGTGACAGTGGAGTTTCACTAGGCCATGAGTCGGGAACTTTGCGCTATGACAGTGGAGTTTCACTAGGCCATGAGTCGGGAACTTTGCGCTGTGACAGTGGAGTTTCTCTAGGCCATGAGTCGGGAACTTTGCGCTATGACAGTGGAGTTTCACTAGGCCATGAGTCGGGAACTTTGCGCTGTGACAGTGGAGTTTCACTAGGCCATGAGTCGGGAACTTTGCGCTATGACAGTGGAGTTTCACTAGGCCATGAGTCGGGAACTTTGAGCTGTGACAGTGGAGTTTCACTAGGCCATGAGTCGGGAACTTCACATCACAACCATGGAGTTTGGATAGGCCACAAGCCCGGGACTTACACTGCATCAGTGGAGTTTGGGTACATCACATGTCAACAAACTACATCAAGGCTGGCTAAACTAGACAGCAGTACGGTGCTCAGTTCTGTTATTAATTTTAGTCCCGTTTACACAGTTTAGCTGCAGTTGAAAATCAAATGCTAAAAATGCAGTTTCACTCTCATTAGCGTAACTTTGATAGCGACTGCGCTCTATAAAACCTTCTCGGGACGGGTTTTTAGGTTTCTAGGTTGAGAGAGCACACACGCACAAACATGCTCCTTTGGGAGAGTTTGTTTTACCACTTTCGCGTGTCATCGCCGTAAATATCCAGCGGGGCCGTTCCTGTTGCATTGTGGGCTGCTGCAAGGAGAAGTTGAAGCGAAGCGACAAGCCAGGAAAGCTTTGAGTCCCTCGCGTGACACAGCACAGCCAATTAAAAGCAGACTCAAATGGAGCGAAATACCTAACAACGCCCCCCCCTCCAAAAAAAAAAGTGGGGGGAAAAAAACAGCCTTCTGCTCCTGTACTGAGCTGTGGGGAGCTAATGGTGCCGTGGAGACGCTGTGTTAGTCACAGAAGAGCAAGCACAAGCGGCAGGCGCAGAATCGTGAGTTGGCAGTGGCGTATACATCAGATGCAATATAGAAAACTGTCGACTTGCATTAAGGAAGGATAGCGCACACACTTGTACACACATGCACACTCTCTGTCCTGAAGCCTGGAGTAAGTGCATTCATGTAAATACAGCTTCCCACGGCTGTATATTGCTTGTGTATCTCTAAATAAAGGCCTAGAGTAGAAGTTTCCCGTCCACTGCACAATAAGGCCAAATTCTAGCACTGGAATAATCTTGGAATAATGGAATGGCTAGAGGTGTGGACTCAAGTCATGTGACTTGGACTCAAGTTGGACTCGAGTCACGAATTTGATGACTTTAGACTTGACCCGAGAAAGACTTGCGGCTCAACTTTGACTTCAACGCCAGTGACTCGGACTTCAGCCTCGTGACCTGGAAAGATTCGAGACTCGTTGAAATACGGAGAGGTGTCTAACTGCAGACTGGACTCTCGATTATTTTGCATGTGAATTAAGTCATTTCCTATCATAAACTGAATAAACAGTGACATCATCAGATGTCTTTTACTGTTCTAACCCTCAGTTTATTTTGTTGGAAGAAAAGCGAAGCGTTGGAGCTCAAGTTTGCCTCCAAACAACAAGTGAAGCATCAACAGCATCAATGCGCCCTCAGTCTTAATGGAGAAAATTACCAGGCGAACTTATAATTTTCCTCATGATAGCAAAAGAAGCACAGCTCTCTCGATTTGACCAACTTCAACAACCTCTGCAGGTAAAACAGGTGTAACATTCACAATGTGGCTGAAATGGACTTTTTACTCGCCAGCTTCGTATTGGAATTTGTTGTTCCACCTTAAGTGGTGCAGTAGTTACATTTGTTCTGACACCAACCCCTGACTATGATTGGTCCTAACCACTGCCTCATTTGTTCTGAGACCAACCCCTAATTATGTTTGGTTCTAACCACTGCCTCATTTGTTCTGAGACCAAACCCAGACTATGATTGGTTCTAACCACTGCCTTATTTATTCTGAGACCAAACCCAGACTATGATTGGTTCTAACCACTACCTTATTTATTCTGAGACCAAACCCAGACTATGATTGGTTCTAACCACTGCCTCATTTGTTCTGAGACTAACCCTCACTATGATTGGTTCTAACCACTGCCTCATTTGCTCTGAGACCAATCCCTGTCTATGATTGGTTCTAACCACTGCCTCATTTGTTCTGAGACCAAACCCAGACTGTGGTTGGTTCTAACCACTGCCTCATTTGTTCTGAGACCAACCCCTAATTATGTTTGGTTCTCACCACTGCCTCATTTGTTCTGAGACCAAACCCAGACTATGATTGGTTCTAACCACTGCCTTATTTATTCTGAGACCAAACCCAGACTATGATTGGTTCTAACCACTACCTTATTTATTCTGAGACCAAACCCAGACTATGATTGGTTCTAACCACTGCCTCATTTGTTCTGAGACTAACCCTCACTATGATTGGTTCTAACCACTGCCTCATTTGCTCTGAGACCAATCCCTGTCTATGATTGGTTCTAACCACTGCCTCATTTGTTCTGAGACCAAACCCAGACTATGATTGGTTCTAACCACTGCCTCATTTGTTCTGAGACCAACCCCTGAATATGATTGGTTCTAACCACTGCCTCATTTGTTCTGAGACCAACCCTCACTATGATTGGTTCTAACCACTGCCTCATTTGTTCTGAGACCAACCCTCACTATGATTGGTTCTAACCACTGCCTCATTTGCTCTGAGACCAACCCCTGACTGTGATTGGTTCTAACCACTGCTTCATTTGCTCTGAGACCAACCCCTGATTATGATTGGTTCTAACCACTGCCTCATTTGTTCTGAGACCAATCCCTGACTATGATTGTTTCTAACGTCTGCCTCATTTGTTCTTAGGACCTCCCCCCTGACTGTGATTGAGAGTGGAACGAAAAAGTATAAAACTTACATGTAATTAAAAAAGTTCAAATCAACACTGTTAGTCTGTTGTAAGTGTAACTGCACTAAATGTCATCATCCTAAACCAATCAGAATCATACTGTGGCAGTGTCCTTTACCGTATGGGATGTAGTTGCTGGACGTGTGTTGTTGAGGTGAGTAGGTTTTGTGGTTCAGGAATAGCAGATAACAGACGGAGGCTTTCCTTGCTGCATTTTGACAGATTCACAGCTGTTTTTTTTAACTTGTTAATGGTGTGAATGTGTTAATGAGTGAGTTTGTTTGCCACACCTGAGGTGCCGTGCTAAACTGACGACTCTGGGAATTCCTCTTAAACTGAGAGAGTGTGGAGAGGCAGGACTGATCTGTGAGAGTTTAACCTCAGCAGTCCTTTATTTTGGTCATTTACATTTAAAGATCTTTTAAAACGGTTGGTCACTGGATCCATTACCAGTTTGTAGACTACTGACTTATAAACAGTGGAAGTGAAGTCTATTAATCTCTCTCTATCTCTCTGTGTTCTCTCTTTCTTTCCTCTCTCCACTCTCTATTTCCACTATTTCCCTTCCTTTCTTCCCCTTTCTCTCTCTCTCTCCCTCTCTCTCTCTCCACTCTCACACTCCCTCCTCGTCTTAGCTCTTCCTCTCTATTTCTTTCTCTTTCTCTTTTCCTTTCCTCTCCCTGCCTTCTCTCATACACCCCTGTCATTATCTAGTCTCTCTCTTCATCTCTTTCTGTCTTTGTCTTTTGTCCTCTATTTGTGTCTCTCTTTCACTCTTGTCTTTCTTTCTCTCCTCTGTCTCTCTCTTTTGCTCTTCCTCGCTCTCTCATCTTTCTCACTGTCCTTTCTTTCCTCTCTCTCCTCTCTCTTTCTACTCTTTCTCTTCCTTTCATCTTTTTTTCCTCCCCTCTCTGCCTCTCTCCTCTTTCATACATACCTTCTCTCTTTTCTTGTTCTTCCTCTCTATTTCTTTCTCTTTATCACCTTTTCCAACTCTCTATTTCTGTGTTCTTTGTCTTTTTTCATTTTTTCTCTCACACATTGTCATTCTCGCTTTCATCCATCTGTCTGTCTTTTCTTTCTCTCTGTCTCTGTTTTGCTCCCCTGTCTCTCTCTCTCTCTCTCTCTCTCTCTCTCTCTCTCTCTCTCTCTCTCTCCCCTTCATTCACACTTGTTTCTCGTCAGTCCTCTTCACTCTTGCTGCTTTAATACAGGCGTTCACACTCATTAAACCCCCCTCTGAATCCCCTCTGTCTCTCACACGCACTCTGCGCTGAGGTGATGAATTAAATATGTGCTGCTGCTGGAGAGTCGACTGACCTTTGACCTAGGGGTGAGGGGCAGGGCAAGCAAGCGTGAAAAAGAGAATTACTCAGACAGAGGAGGCCGTGTTCTGGGAGCGGCCAATCAGACGCAGGAGCAGGCACCTCTCAAGCTCAAGTAAATGTCAGTAGAGCAGAGGAGGAGAGGAGGAGGGCATGGGGATTTCTCAGAGTTTAAAGAGAGAGAGAAAGAGACTGAGAGATGGAAGAGGAGAGGGAGAGAGAGGGAGGGAGTTCTCTTTTTTTATGTTCACTCTGCCTGATTGCTCTCATTGGACTGAGGGCCAGACAGTTTGAATTTTTGCTTTATTTTTTGCTTTAAAGGAGTTCATCAGCACTTTTCAACCTAATCTTCCATCTATTGCGTCTGTATTGTGTGGTCGTGTACCATGCACAGTAAGTTCAATGTGTTTACTTGCGCTTAGAAGAAGAACAATAAAATACGCTTACAATAAAAGTCAATGAGAAAGTGCTTTGGCACCTTCACAAAACTCCCTTTCTCGCCCAGAACTGTCCTCATAAGCACTGCCTGGTCGCAGACAAAACCATCTGAATGGACTTTAAAGCTTACAGCAGACAAGAAACTAAGGGGTCTCACATCTTTTCAAACTAAGTTTAAAATATACCTAATTTTCTCCAGCTGTCTTGTATTGAAGGGACTTCATTGAAGTTACTTTACTGAAGTTTGCTGTCCCCAGAACTATACTAACAATGTTTACCATTTTGGACATACAAAATTAGGTAAATTGTAGCAGAACTTCAGGTTTTCCAAAAATAATAAGTAGGGATGTACAGAAATTTCAGCCAGTGAAAGGTTTGATCAGAGACTTTTGGCTGAAAGAGAAAAAAGTTTAAAAAGTTGGGTTTACAAAAGGATAAATAGGTTAGTGTCAAAAACATTGGGCATTATTCACCAACTGTTCTTAAGAGGAAATGTTATCTGTAAACTCACTTATGCAGCTTTCACAAAGATTCTTACATTCACCAAGGTTTTCTTATTTGACATTTGTTCCTGGGTAAGAACATAATCTAGACACACTTAAGAGCACAAAGGTACAAATAATTCTGTGCTTTAAGAACTTGACTTTTTCTTATGACCTTTTCAAGAGCACATTCAGAAAAAACAATGTTTGTTCCATTTACTTGCAATGTCTTGCAATGACACATTCAAACAGTTTGAGCGGCAGTGGATAAACAGTAAATATTGGCTTAGTGGAACTACTTCATCAATACCATAATAAAGCAATAAGCCTCTTGAGGCAGTGGGTTACTGCAATCTTATCACAGGAAGGGTGTTCTTAAAACTCCCTTAACACTCAGTTCCCTGTTTTTCCTTTTATAAAATAGTAACCAACATAAAATATGCTAAAAAACACAACTTTTCAGAAAATAATTTAAGTTCTTAATAATAATAATTGACAAACAAGAAATGTAGTTTCTTTAGAGTTTGGTATCGCTGCCGAGCAGCCGTGGACTGCTGAATGAGGAGAACGTTGAGTCACCCAGCGTGGTATGTTGTGATTATTATTATGTTATTATAGTTTTTGTCGTATAAGAATGAAGATATGATAACCATCGCAAGTCTTATTTAGCATCAGTCCAGTGGTGCCCCTGTTCTCACACTGGGGCTAAATCTTAAACATCTCCCTGCTCCCTACATAGTGCACTACGTAGTCATTTAAATACTGGATCCTGCAGCCCAACAGTGCAAAGAAATAGTCATCTGGGACTCATGTTAACTCATGTTAAATTCATGTTAACAGTTTTTGGTTCTTTTCATCAAGTCCGCTGTGTCCTAAATTTCAGTTTTAGCTGAAGATTTTCATTTTTGTTCATCATGTTTTTAGCATATGTGTGGTCTGTGTCAGCAAGTTAGGTCTTCCCCACTCACTCAGTCCTAGCAAACTGGGAGGGTGAATACTAGCAGGTGCTTTCCCTGAGCTTTCGAACTGCTGCTAATGCCGCATCACTGGACAGCTCAATGTGATAGGACTAACCACCAGTTAATCATGCTGAGTGGTGGGAGAGCAGGAGGGCCGTTTTTCCCACTCACAGAGTGCGAGGACAGTTATGCTGTCTTGGACTCCTGACCACGGATGGTTGTGGCATCACTGGGAATCAAACTTGATCTCCCAGTGGTGGGGCCAATCCTCAGACAGTCACATCACTCAGGGGCCCAGGTTTTCTATTCTGTCACTGAAACAGGGAAATGTCAGATTTATTGTTTGTGGTAATCAACAGTGCAACGATAGATTAAAAACACTATTTCCTTTAACCTCCCTGAGTATGAACTTCATACAGTCTTCTTAGTTGATGCTTCATGCTGGGCTGTGTCTGTGTTTAATGGTTGGCAGGTGTCTATGATACAAAACATGATGAGCTAATGGACATCCAGACATCAATAACTGTTTCTGTTGGCCTCCCTGTCCATCACTGTCAGCTGTTGGTGTGGAGTGTGTGTGTGTGTGTGTGTGCGCATGTGTGTGATTCACGCCACACTGACCATCTGTGGAACTGTTCATTATTAATGTTAAACCACAGCTGGGTAAACAGAGAGAGAGAGAGAGAGAGAGACAGACACAGTGAGGTTGAATGGCGTCCTACTGAATCTGAAATGAAAGAGAAAATGATGGCCAGTCATGCCAGCTATGCTTCATTGATCTGCATCTATCTCTCTCTCTCTCTCTCTCTCTCTCGCTCGCTCTCTCTCTCTCTCTCTCTCGCTCTGTCTCTATCTCCCCCTCTCTGTGTCTGTCTCTGTCTCCCTATGTCTCTCTGTCTCCCCCTATCTGTGTCTGTCTGTCTCCCTCTCTCTCTGTCTGTCTCTGTCTCTACCACCCCCCGTCACGTGTTCCTTTAGTGTTAGTATAAAGCCTGGGTTTTTAGTAAGGTTCATTGTGAAGACCCCTTTTGTTTAGCCTCATGCCTTTTTTTTTTTACCTTATCTGTGTCTCGCCTGTATATACCCATTAGCCTGTGTTTGACCTTAACCTGTTTCTGGATTCCGTCTCTGGTTTGTCCCTTTATTAAGTCTGTTTTAACCAACATCCAACCCTGCTCACATCTGACCCGTCCAGTCCCCTCACAAAGTAGAACATCTCTGTCCCTTCAAACGCTTCATCTGAATAATTTCAAATCTGAGATATGCTATCTGCACATTTACAGCAGGAGAGTACGTAAGGCATCCTGTAGCGTTTACTGATATATTGCACTTTTAAAACATGCTAGAGTTACAATTTGTTTACAATTTTAAAATAAGTTTTAAATAAGTTATTTTAACAATTACACCTTCTTGAGCCATCAGTTCAGCAACATTGTTTTTTAAATCGATTATATAGAATTCCAAGCCCCACGTAAGAGCTCATCCTCCCAGTCATGTGTAAAGGGTGAGTGCCATATTTAAAAACAAAAAAAAAAAAAGTTTTTCTGCAGTTTTAACTACTATAATCTAGACATGGCTATGAAATATATGATTTAAATGACAAAGAAAACCAATATCAAATAAATATTCTAAAATATATAATTATATATATTTTAGAGTCATGTCATTGGTGTTACCGCGTAACAAAAAACTTTTATTTTGCAATAAAAATCACACTGATGACATCACTTGACTTCCTTTTACCTGTTTTCTGAAGATCTATGAAGAAAAGCACATAGTGAGTCCACTGTGTCTTTTCAGTTATCAAAAGCTTTCTCATTTAGCTCATGGTTTCATATGAAGCTTTTGGTTGAAGTCACTGGTGTGACATACTTTGGATTAATGTGGACAAGTGGATTAATTTACATATTTTAGTGGATATTCCATGATTGACAGCATGTGATTTTAGCAGGCATTTTGTAAAATGAGTTTTTAATTACAAATGTGTCTGGTGTTACCTGGTGTAACACCAGTGATGATCAGTAACACCCGTGACACCTATGGATAAATAAAAGTGAACGTTTCTGTGGAATGACTCAGGCACCGATAAAACAAGTACAAACAACTAAATATCTAAATCCCTCTGAGAACTCCACCCAAGAGCTATAAGGGAGGAGCCAGTCCAGAACAGAGAAGGCCGGAAAGAGAGTGTCAAGGTATTTTTAAGAGAGGCAGAATAAACTCAGGGACTGAAACAGGTCAAAATAAACAGTCACAGTGTTCTGACTTCATGTTGTAATAATATTCATTCATATTTATTTATTACCTTTATTTGACTGCTATACAAAATAGCCTTAATGATGCTGCTTGGGGCATTTTTTTTGCTCCTTTGTGGTCTTCACTGGCAAAAATGTTTAATATGGGGGCATTTTTGCCTTTTTTCCTAGTTTCTTCCATCAAGCTGTACACACACGTCTCCATCCACTACAGCGTATCTCCTCCAAACACACCCTGTCTATTCACGCTGCATTGTGGGGCCTTTTCAGAGCAGATCTTATGAATAGTTCCCATTGCTTGCTGTTCTGCAGCCTGTTTCTGAATACACCAGTCTGCTCCAGTGCCTTTCAGCACCCCTTGGCTCATTTGGACCCCATTTCATGCTAAAAAAAAAATGAACGGTTATTGAATTAGCTGTAATACCTGAGTAGATTGAAATTTGCTCAGCTCTGGGTTTCTGTTAGTTTCAGTCTGAAGGGAATTTTTTTGAATGAATCTTTTCACTTCCATGCTAATAAAGGACATTTCGGCTTCTTAAGTATGTCTATGCTCATATTCCTTTTTAATACTAAATAAGCATTCATGAATGTAATTTTTCACTTTTTCCAGAGCACTTCTTCATTTTGCAGAAACACATTTCCCCTCCAAAATACCATTCTGACAAGCAAATAATCAAATCCAGTCTGGCTTTCGCTCTCCAGCGTTATGCTGCGTTGACATAACCAGGTATATGTGGCACAAATCCATGGCACAATGTTTTCTACCATAATGTGACACAGATCTGATTTTTTTTTTTTCAGAGCTGTGTGAATGTGCAAATCAGAGCTTTTCAAATTTGTTCTGACCCACTTTTGGTACTTGATCCAGATGTGTATCCAGCCCACACCCATGTGATTGAGAATGGTCAGATCAGAGTTTCACATTATGAGATTTTGCAGCAGCAGCCAATTTAGTCTAAGTAATAGCCAGAAGTGGAAAGAGTACTGAAAACTCCTACTTAGAGAAACTTTTTATGGAGACTTGGGTCTGTTTTTTTTACAGTAATAGCTGACCTAGGGACCCACCTAAGATCCTATCTGAGGTTATTGATCTATTTCAGTTCTTTATTATTTAATATAGTCTATTTTGATTTTGATTTTATTTCGTTTTTTATTTGATTTCTATTTTTTACTGGATTTTCTTCAATAATTTTTAAGTTATATTTACAACTTAAACAGCTCAGTCGAGTGCGCGTGCGTGTATGCTGCCTGTTACAGTAGCTCCCATTCGTGTTAGAGCGATCCAGAGGGAACTGAAGACAGCTATCAAGGAGGCAAAGAGCAAATATAGGAGGAAGCTGGAGTGGAAACTCCAGCAGAACAACATAAGGGAGGTTTGGAATAGAATGAGGACCATCACCAGCTTCAGGTCCAGCAACAACAGAGGAGTAGAGGTCAGTGTGGACGGGGCCAACAAGCTAAATCTGTTCTTTAACAGATTTGACACTGCAGGCTCTGTCCCCCCCTAGCCTGACTCCTCTGCTGCCGGACCTCAGCAGCCCATTCCACTCACCCCCCTTCCCCCTCCTGATGGCCTGCTCCCCTCCTGTGACAGCCCATCTCACACCTACACCCTTTGCCCACCCGTCACCTCTACAGTCAGTCTCACTGCTGACCAGGTGAGAAGACAACTGAAGAGACTCCACACAAACAAGGCTGCAGGCCCTGATGGGGTCCCCCCAGGGTGCTTAAAGCCTGTGCCTCCCAGCTTTGTGGAGTACTGCAACATGTCTTCAACATGAGCCTGAGTCTCCAGAGGGTCCCTATGATGTGGAAGACATCCTGCATTGTTCCTGTTCCAAAGACGCCACGACCCAGTGACGCCAAGGACTACAGGCCAGTGGCACTGACGTCTCATGTCATGAAGTCCATGGAGAGGCTCGTCTTGGATCAGCTCCGACCCATAGTCCTGCCTTTTCTGGACCCCCTCCAGTTTGCCTATCAGCCCCGCCTGGGAGTTGAAGATGCCATCATCTACCTGCTTAACCGAGTCTACACTCACCTGGATAAGCCAGCCAGCACTGTGAGGGTCATGTTTTTTGACTTCTCCAGCGCATTTAACACCGTCTGGCCTGCTCTTCTGGGTGATAAGCTCACAGTGATGCTAGTAGATGCCCCCCTCGTGTCCTGGATTGACTACCTGACTGGCAGACCACAGTATGTACACCTGCAGCACTGTGTGTCGGACAGAGTGTCTAACAACATTGGAGTTCCACAAGGAACTGTCCTCTCTCCTCTCCTCGTTCCTCTTCACCCTCTACACCACGGACTTCAGCTACTGCACAGAGAAAATAAGTAACAGTCATTTTTTTTCTCACTGCAGTTATGACTACAGTAATAATAATAAACTCTATATAATCTCTTTCATACATTAATGTGCTTTATAACACAATAGCAAAGAATTAGATTAATTGTAAATAATTATATTAGTTATAAGTAATTATAAGTAAGAAAATCTAAAAGAAACAAAGAATAATTATATATTTTAGTGGAGATTCCATTCCTGAAATTACCAAAGATGAAATACGCAGATGTCTATAAACTTTTAAACCATACAGTGATACCAAAACCAGGAAAGGCTGAAGTAAAATGATACGTTTTAATATGATGCATTTTAAAACTGTAGTTCTGTATCTTGTGGGTGAGAGTTCCTCAGTTTAGGAGCACAGATGCTAAAAGCAGCCTCATCACTTCTTTTGTGTTGCTCTTGGGATACCTCACCTAGAATACTGGCTAAATGCTGGTGACGGGTAACGCAAACCACTGTATTTAGCATAACGTGAGCAAGCCACTAGCTAAGTTACTATCTTCAGTACTGTACTAAACACTCGCTTTCAGAAGTGTTCCATTCAGCTTTGCCTCCCCATGTCCAGTGCAGTCCTGCAGACAGCAGGGGTCAAAAAGGCCGTGCTCGGACGCTACGCTCAGTTTAAAGAATCGATGCGGCTGTAAATCGATGGCGTGTGTCAGAGCTGGAATGCTGGCAGTGAATGTGAACGCTGTGCGTTTCCCTGAAGAGCTGACTAGCACTGCTGCGTCGAGGTGCAGTAAAACTCTCCTCATATCACATCTGAGCACAGATATTCGCACATATCATAAAGACTGAATAAATAACAGCACGCAGCATATTTCCTCTGGGACACCATGCTCACTCTTTCAGCAGAGAGAGAGAGAGAGATCTGAGATTCTGCCTGATTTTCTTGGTCACTCTGTCTCTGTACTGCGTTATTACGGAAATCAAACACAGCATCTCAGCGTCTCTAATTACAGACGCCAGCTGAACCAGAATCTCTCTGATTTCTCTCGTTTTGTCTCTTTGCTGCTTCTTTCTCTGTCTTTGCTTCTCCCCGTCTCTCTCTCTCTCTCTCTCTCTCTCTCTCTCTCTTTCTCTTTCTCTGTCCCTCTCTCACACACACTCTTTTTCTGTTTTCTCTCTCTCTCTCTCTCTCTCTCTCTCTCTCTCTCTCTCTCTCTCTCTCTCTCTCTCTCTCTCTCTCTCACTCTCTCTCTCTCTCACACACACTCTTTTTCTGTTTTCTCTCTCTTTGTCTCTCTCTCTTGGCTGAAGTCTCTTTTTTTATCTTTGGACTTCCTTTCATCTCTTTTTGAGCTTTCTTCCTGTTTTGTTTTTTATCTCTTTCTCTCTACATTTATTTCTGTTTTCCTCTCCTCTGTTTTCCTCTACATCACTCTAATTTTATGTCTTTGCTTCACTCCTTCTCTCAAATTCA